>NC_074700.1:19041760-19196760 GCF_029448725.1 Salvelinus fontinalis | reverse complement strand
GTTTCGGAGGACGCGTGGCTTTCGACCTTCGCCTCTCCCGAGTCCGTACGGGAGTTGCAGCGATGAGACAAGACAGTAACTACTAACAATTGGATACCACAAAATTTTGGAGAAAAAGGGGGTAAAAAAATTAAATATTTTAATCAAATAAAATAAGAGATGGGATTGACAGTCTTTGGAGATGGCTAATATTCAACTGATGCTTTCACAATCATACACAGCACAGCAAAGAGCTGAGGACACCTCTGTGGCTCTGTCAGTGTTTGTGTTTAGGCTAGAGATCAACTGTCATTGCTCCATTGACCTCACCTTAATCTCAATGTTTCCAACTTTTGTGTTTGACCGGATGATGGGCCGACCCACCAAGGCAGGGAAGATATGCTCTGGGAAGTTGGAGCCAGCGAAGCCACACTTGACAAACTGCATGTTAACCAATATGAAAGAAACATGATTGTATTACATACTTTCAACAGTCTTTCAATAGTATTTCAATACACTTTCTGTCGTCCTTAAATACACGTTCAATACACTTTCAATATGAGGGGTGAGGGACAGTTCAGGCTCCTGAAAAAGTCCTTGTTTTTGTGCATTGAGTGGAAACCAAAATTTAACCACAGAGAATGTCACTTCTCTTGTGCTGAACTTCTGCAAAATATTTTCAGTTCAACTTTAATAGTGGATGTGTCAAACTGTATCAAGTCAGAAACAACACTGTAAAATTCATCTTGAAATAGTAAATTATACATTTTATTGGGACATTTCTGTCTATTTACCTGTGTGCTTACAACACCATTTATTGAAATGTCCCAACTTGTCTATGTAGCCAAGACACATTCCATAGCCTGAAGGTGTACAATACATTCCAAGCACCAGCAACAAGTGGAGGTAGGGTAAGCTAGTCTACAGTCATCAGTTAACATGTAGCTCATGAATCTACTGTGCTTTTGCGGTACAGAAAGTTTAAAGGGGCTTCCAATAGACATTGACATGGTGCGAGTGAACGCAAGAAGCATGGGGAATGGAGAATTGTTTCAATTATTTGCTTGTGTTCCTTCTTCCCGTCCAATAACAGCTCACTCCACGACATCAACACCATGTATGGCAGTGTGTGTGGATAAGAGGAGTCTGCGACAAGTCCAGACATACCTGCACTCATATTAGACCCACACCCCTACCTAGCGCGCAAAGAGAGCAGCCTGCTTCGAAGGCTTCTACGACACCATACCGTTTAATGTGACAGACACTGTGTTATCTCCTTTACGAATCAAATGTTGCAGCTTTGTAGCAGGGTGCTTAGAAAACAACTTAATGTGTGCTGTTGTTATCAACACAAATACACGTGATTAAGATATAGTCTATTACTTATTGCAAATTGTTAAATTCCAATGCATGTTTCTACTCTCATAATTCATTCCCAAATCCTAAATAAACATTCAGTATTATCATTTTTTAACTCCATGGTGTAGTGATAAAAAAAGTAATTAAAATAATGTTAAATCGACACTCACTCACCCCTGTGCCATTGTCACAGACGACAACCTTTCTGCCCTCGCTGTCCATGGTCAACTGATGCTGCTGGAGAGGATCTCAATCTGTTACCTCCAGTCGGGGCTCTCAGGTGGGCTAATCCAATTAAGCAACACGTTTTGATTGCTTTTAAAACATGCGGAATAGATTCATGCAAAATGCATATAGGAGCTACAGCAGCTGTATTCTTCTTCCTTCAGTAATTTGAAATGTGGGCGGGGTCAAAATAACAGAGAGAGGGGGGCGACGCCGACTGGGCGTACAGGAAGGCTATGTGTCAATGTGTCTACACTGTACAGTCATTCTGTTGGTGTCAAAACAGCTCGTATTAGTTAAATCGGTGGTGTCAAAATAACTCTTATTAGTTCAATTATACACTGTCTGATTCACACTTCACTTTCTTTCTTCAATAAAAAAAAGTTAGAGAATTATGTAGTTTGTCATAAGCCTTTAGAAACCAGCACATATTTAGTATTTAGTATTTTATTAGGATGCTCATTAGCAGCAGCAGCTACACTTCCTGGAGTCCAACCAGGGTTATAACAATACATCATAATAAAACAATACATCATACAAGACAGTGTGCATTATATAAATGTGTATTGCTCCAATCCTACACATTTACAATTTAAAATGTACAATATCACAATGTGTGTCTGATTGGAGAGCATCTCTGTGTGTGTGTGTGTGTGTGTGTGTGTGTGTGTGTGTGTGTGTGTGTGTGTGTGTGTGTGTGTGTGTGTGTGTGTGTGTGTGTGTGTGTGTGTGTGTGTGTGTGTGTGTGTGTGTGTGTGTGTGTGTGTGTGTGTGTGTGTGTGTGTGTGTGTGTGTTTGTGTTTGTGTTTGTGTTTGTGTCTTCACAGTCCATGCTGTTCCATGAGGTGTATTTTTTAAAATCTGTTTTTAAGTAACATTTTACTGGTTGCTTTAGTTACTTGATGTGGAAGAGAGTTCCATGTAGTCATGGCTCTACTGTATATAGTACTGTGCGTCTTCTAGCCTGTGTTCTGGACTTGGGGACTGTGAAGAAGTCTTGTGGGGTATGAGCTGTGTGCTAGTTGTTTGGACAGACAGCTCAGTGCTTACAACACATCAATACCTCTCACAAAGACATGTAGTGATGCAGTCAACCTCTCCTCTACAGTACTTTGAGTCAGGAGAGATTGACATGCATGTTGTTGATATTAGCCCTCTGTGTACATTGAAGGGCCAGTTGGGCTGCTCTGTTCTGGGCCAACTGTAAATTGTCTATGTCCTTCTTTGCAGCACTTGATCAAATAACTGGGCTGTAGTCCAGGTGTGATAAAACTAGGACTTGATTGGTTGATTGTGATGTCAAGAAAGCAGAGTTGTGGTTGGTCAGGGACAGACCTCTCCCCATCTTGGCAACCGTTGCGTCAATATGTTTTCACCATGTCAGTCTACAATCTAGGGTTACACCAAGCAGTTTAGTCTCCTCAATTGCCACATTATTCATTATAAGATTTAGATGAGGTTTAGAGTTTAGCAAATTATTTGTCAGAAAATACAATGCATATGAGCCCCCCTCCCAAACAAACAAACAATATGGTTCCATCCTCTTTCACCCTATCCAATGTTCACGCCGTTTCACCTGGAAACGCTTGTGGACTCGTTGTTCACAGACTTCAACAGGTTTGGATAAAAATACTTTCATTTATTCCAAATGCATACATTAGACACATTTTTACAAAAGACTTATTTTTCTATGAATGAATCCCACGACGATGTATTGTATGGTGATATTTATATGGGTAGGCCTGTATGGGGTGGCAGGTAGCCTAGTGGTTAGTCCAGGGGTGGGCAACTCCTCGAGGGCATGATTGGTGTCACACTTTTTCTCCATCCCTAGTTAACACAGTTGATTCATCAAACTGCATTCTAAACTGAAGATCATGATTAGGTGATTATTGGATTCAGGTGTGTTAGCTGGGGCTGCTGCAAAACTGTGACACCAATCAGGCCCTTGGGGACTGGAATTTCCCACCCCTGGGTTAGAGCGTTGGGCCAGTAACCGAACAGTTGCAGGATCGAATCCCCGAGCTGACAAGGTAAAAATCTGTCGTTCTGCCCCTGAACAAGGCAGTTAACCCACTGTTCCCCGGTAGGCCGTCATTGTAAATAAGAATTTGTTCTTAACTGATTTTCCTGGTTCAATTTAAAATATATAAAGATGAAACTGTCATGTTAAACAGGTCATTCAGCCCTCAAACATTTATAGGCACATCAATGAATTAAGACCAAGTTGTGCTTCACTTTTTCAATATTGCTTTCATTTTTATCCCACTTACTTTGTTTTGCTCTGACAGGCAATTCATGCAAGGACATCTCTAGTGAGAGCTGCACAGAGGATTCCACACTGAATGATGCCTCATACAACAGTCTAAAAGGATATAACAGGTTTGAACTGGATAATATTAGAATGAGGATGTTTTGGATACACATCAGCATTGTTATACAGTAGTTATATTGTCATAATACAGGAAAACATTTAAACCATCTATATGAAATGCATAGTGATGTGTAATGTCTTTTCCATGCATTACAAGATTGTCTAGAGACCATTTCTTTAGGCGGTGTTAGCTTTAGGGACAGTTATGGTCTGCAACGGTACCTAATGTTAGCCAAAACTAGAAGATTGGGGCTGTGATGCCAATATACTTCCTTTATAAGGCAGTGACGTGTATGAAGAGAAAAGCAGACCTGTCCAATCCAATCAAGCAGTTCTGTGTCCACCAACGACTGATCATGTAGGAAACCAACAGCCTACAGAAGGCAGTGGTCATTGTAAGGGGCTAATTAAGAAATGGGATTAAAGCTAGCGCTCAATGATAGACTACTCAAAAATAGACCCCCGATGAGTTGAAACCATTAAGTATCAAAACATATCATATTATAATTCAAGCTCAGAAATTACTCTACGACATTGTATGTTTATATTATTTCTATAATAACGTGCCTGAGAATAGTTATTGCTGTCCTAGAATATGTTATCGCTGCTGACTGACTGACTTTTTTCTATCCGCATTCCAGTTAAAATCTACAGAACAGAGAGTTGTAGTGGGTCTTTATAGCAGTCAGTAGCACAGTCATACGGTACTTAGCAACAGTTTCCCAACAGTCCTGTTCGATGGTGCATTTTAAGTGCATGTGTTTGTAGATGGTCTAATCCCCAATCCCCCACCCCTCCCCATTCGTCCACTAGCAACCACATCAAGTGTCCATATCAAGTCTCTCATAGAGAACTTCCTGTCCAAGTGTCCAATCTCAAGCTACAGACATAGTAGTTCTACAGTGTCTATTGTCTCTATATATCTGTGGGGTCAGGCCTTCCTGGCTGAGAACTGATCACAGCCTCTCTCTTCAGGATTTAACCAATGAGAGCCTCTCTCTTGCTGTGGTCAGTGACCCGACCCTCAGGATTCGAACTCGCTGTCGCTGCTAACGGAGTTGTCTGGGGTGGAGGTGCCAGTGCCCCGGCGGTCGGTGCTCGTGCTGCAGTCGCTGGCCTCTGGGCTGCCCGGGTGACGCGGGGAGGCGGCCAGCAGGCGGGGGTGGTGGGCGTGATGCTCCTGGGCAGGACCCTCAGGGGAGCTTCCGGAAGGCAGGTGGGTGGGGTCCTGCTGCAGTCTGAGAGAAGAGAGAAGAAAGAGAGAGGAGTATGTTTTAGTTTTTAGAGATACATGGTTGGTTTAAGTGGTACCTAACTGGTACTCTCTCTCAATGAGAGCATTCAGCCTGGTCTCATAGGCTAGACGTAACATAGTAATTGTAAATCCGGGACACTAAAATTAACATGTTATGTTACATTTGGTATGGTTACATAAGATAGAAGGTTATTTAAGGCAACAAAAAAAAGTATGGTGGTTGGTCGGGCGTATAACGCAAACGTCTAGCAACTCAAAACCTGCGTGTTTGAATATCATGACGGATAACTTTTGCATTTTAGCTAATTAGCAACTATTCAACTACTTACTACTTTTTAGCTACTCACCATGTAACTAACCCTTCCCCTAACCCTAACCTTAATCCTTTAACCTAACTCATAACCCTTAACCACCTGGCTAACAGTAGCCACAACAAATTGGAATTCGTAACATATCACATGTTTGGCAAATTCGTAACATATCCTAAGAATTGTAAATCGTAACATATCATACAAAATGGATGATGGACATCCACAAATTAATACATAGCATACGAAACATAAGATATCATACTACTTGGAGTGTCCTGGATATCTGTTTACTATGCTACGTGTACCCCTGAGTCCAGGGTGCAGCATTGGTTATGTATTTGATGTAAAACAAAAATTAAGATGTCCACAGTCCTACATTTTTTTTTTAAATGACTTCTATTATTTTAAATTTCTTCATTTAATTTAATTTCTAAAATGTTCAACAAGACACAAGAGGTCAAAAGGTTTCGGCTGAGTAGAGTTCCTCTCTGTCTTAACGTACATGTTCTTTGCCGATGCAGCCCTGTCTCTCTGGCGTCGGTTCTTGAACCAGTTGCCGACCTGTGTGGGCGTGAGTCCCGTGGCCTGGGCCAGGTGCCGTTTCCTGGATGGGTTTGGGTACGGGTCCTGGAGGTACCACTCTCTGAGCAGGCTGCGAGTTCTCTCCTGTGATACATAAAGGACACAATAATGGTCAGTTCCCTGCTTCATGTAACCAACAGTGTTCCTAATAACTGTATCTATGTAACGGTCGTCTTTCGGTGAGTGAGTAGACCAAGGCGCAGCGGGTGATGAATACATAATGTTTTATTGCAAGACAAACAGACACGAAAATACACTTGACTAATTTACAAAATAACAAAACGAACTAGACAGACCTAAACTACGAACTTACATGAAACGAGGAAAACATGAACAGGAACGACCGAAGGAACGAGACGAGACAGTACCGTGTGGTGCAAAATACACAGACACAGCGACAATCACCCACAAACAAACAGTGAGAACAACCTACCTTAATATGACTCTCAATTAGAGGAAAACGCAAAACACCTGCCTCTAATTAAGAGCCATACCAGGCAACCCAAAACCAACATAGAAACAGAAAACATAGATTGCCCACCCAAAACTCACGCCCTGACCATCACACACATACAAAACAACAGAAAACAGGTCAGGAACGTGACAATCTATCACAATGAGATATGACATACACTACCAGTCCAAAGTTTTAGAACACCTACTCATTCAAGGGTTTTTCTTTATTTTCACTATTTTCTACATTGTAGAATAATAGTGAAGAGATCAAAACTATGAAATAACACATATGGAATCATGTAGTAACCAAAAAAGTGTTTTATATTTGAGATTCTTCAAAGTAGCCACCCTTTGCCTTGATGACAGCTTTGCACACTCTTGGCATTCTCTCAACCAGCTTCATGAGGTAGTCACCTGGAATGCAGGTGTGCGTTCTTAAAAGTGAATTTGTGGAATCTCTTTCCTTAATGCGTTTGAGCCAATCAGTTGTGTTGTGACAAGGTGGTGGTGGGGGGGGGGGGGGGGGTATACAGAAGATAGCCCTATTTGGTAAAACACCAAGTCCATATTATGGCAAGAACAGCTCAAATAAGCAAAGAAAAATGACAGTCCATCATTACCTTAAGACATGAAGGTCAGTCAATACGGAAAATTTCAAGAACTTTGAAAGTTTCTTCAAGAGCAGTCGTAAAAACCATCAAGCGCTATGATGAAACTGGCTCACATGAGGATCGCCACAGGAATGGAAGACCCAGAGTTACAGCCGCTGTAGAGGATAAGTTCATTAGAGTTACCAGCCTAAGAAATTGCAGCCCAAATAAATGCTTCACAGAGTTCAAGTAACGGACACATCTCAACATCAACTGTTCAGAGGAGACTGTGTGAATCAGGCCTTCATGGTTGAATTGCTGCAAGGAAACCACTACTAAAGGGCACCAAAAATAAGAAGAGACTTGCTTGGGCCAAGAAACATGAGCAATGGACATTAGACCAGTGGAAATTTGTCCTTTGGTCTGGAGTCCAAATTGGAGATTTTTGCTTCCAACCGCCGTGTCTTTGTGAGACGCGATGTGGGTGAACGGATGATCTCCACATGTGTATTTCCACTGTAAAGCATGGAGGAGGAGGTGTTATGGTGTGGGGTGCTTTGCTGGTGACACTGTCTGTGATTTATTTAGAATTCAAGGCACACTTAACAAGCATGGCTACCACAGCATTCTGCAGTGATGCGCCACCCCATCTGGTTTGGTGGGACTATCATTTGTTTTTCAACAGGACAATGACCCAACACACCTCCAGGCTGTGCAAGGGCTATTTTACCAAGAAGGAGAGTGATGGAGTGCTGCATCAGTTGACCTGGCCTCCACAATCCCCTGACCTTAACCAAATTGAGGTGGTTATGTGGGAACTCCTTCAAGACTGTTGGAAAAGCATTCCAGGTGAAGCTGGTTGAGAGAATGCCAAGAGTGTGCAAAGCTGTCATCGAGGAAAAGGGTCGCTATTTGAAGAATCTCAAATATAATATGCATTTTGATTTGTTCAACACTTTTATGGTTACTACATGATTCCATATGTATTATTACATAGTTTTGATGTCTTCGCTATTTTTCTACAATGTAGAAAATAGTACAAATAAAGAAAAATCCTTGAATGAGTAGGTGTTCTAAAACTTTTGACCGGTAGTGTATACAGTATGTTGGTGTTGTGTCTTTACTAGGCTACTCCATTGTTTTCAGTTAGAGAAGATCACCTAGACCTAAGACATTACAACCAAATAATCGTATAATTGGATGAAATAATTGGATTTAAGGGATAATAATTATAATCCACATTATCAACATAAATATGTTGCACTGTATATAGGCTCAGGATGAAAAGCTTAGTACTGATGTAACCTGGGGAGTGGGGATATCCCCTAAGCTCCCCTGACCTATATACTGTCTATAGCAACAGTGAGTGCTCAGCCTCTGCCCTTTCACCTAATGCTCAGGCACAGACTTTATCCCTTCAATCTTGTAGACAACAACCTGGGCCAGAGACTGACACACGGGGCTTATATTGTTTAACGTCCATGGACCGTCTGTGGAAATGTGACCTGCTCAAAGCGTGTATCTGCCCAGGGTTAAGTCTAGGGCTACTCAGTCAGTCATGGATCTTTACGCTGTATGTTCTGAAATGCCTATTCCCTGCCCTGAGGCAAGTGCTTTCATATGCATTTAATTGGGTTTAGTTGGTTGAAGTGCTGTCTGCTCCCCTATCATTACCAGGGATGTTCCCTATGGCCGCTGACCAAAAGTAGTGCACTATAGAAGGAATAGGGTGATATTTTGGAGCACAGCCTAGGTGATTGCTCACTGCTGTGAGGGATGGAAACCCCAGAGTAAAATACTGCCGCAGGTGGTCTTGACACGCAAGGCTTAAGCAGACTGACTCTCTCCATGGCTGCGTCCCAAATGGAACCCTTTTTTAAAATTTATTTATTTTTATTTTATCCCTTTTCTCCCCAATTTTCGTGGTACCCAATCGCCAGTAATTACTATCTTGTCTCATCGCTACAACTCCCATACGGGCTCGGGAGAGACGAAGGTCGAAAGCCATGCGTCCTCCGAAGCACAACCCAACCAAGTCGCACTGCTTCTTAACACAGCGCGCCTCCAACCCGGAAGCCAGCCGCACCAATGCGTCTAGGGAAACACCGCGCACTGCGCCTGGCCCGCCACAGGAGTCGCTGGAGCACGATGAGACAAGGATATCCCTACCGGCCAAACCCTCCCTAACCCGGACGAAGCTAGGCCAATTGTGCGTCGCCCCACCGACCCCCCGGTCGCGGCCGACTGCGACAGAGCCTGGGCGCGAACCCAGAGACTCTGGTGGCGCAGCCAGCACTGCGATGCAGTGCCCTAGACCACTGTGCCACCCGGGAGGCCTTCCAAATGGAACCCTTTTGACCAGGGTCCATAGAGTTTGGGTAAAAAGCAGAGCACTCTATAGGGAATATGGTGCCATTTGAGACACAGGCCATGAACTTCAGTACTAGCCTACGGCAGCACAGTCCCTGTTTAACAGGCTCGCCTGGTGCTCTTTAACCCCAGGATTACTACCTGCAGGTTGAAGTAGCCTGACATCCAGACCTGTTTTGTGCTAAAATTCCACTCCTTTTACTCTGTGTCATATGAGGAGTGGATTGTTAGCACAAACAGACTGGTACCCAGGCTGAGGTTGAAGAGCAGAGGCATGACTTCCCGCCTATGTCCTTTACATGTTGAGATTTAGATCAAAATAAAGTTTGAGAATACTTTTAAATTAAATATATATTCTTTGTGTAGCCTTTTCAGTCTTTTGAGCTTCAGCCTGTAAGTCATACGGTACACTTTCATCACATTCGTTTTGTGATTCCACACATAGATGCTGATGCATATTGATCAGTGGCAAAGCCAGAGATGGTTGAGCAATGAGATTGTATAGACAGTCATCTATTGCTTCCCTACACTGTAAAAAGTCGTTCGTTCTGCTAGAACCATTGAAGTAACCCAGCTCAAAGTATTGCAGTGTTTAATAGTTAATTAATAAAGTGACATCACCACCCATATGGTTATTGTTGTAAATACTTTTGTTTTATTAACTTTTTGACACTAAATTGCATGATGTATTCTGAACTATAACGATTGTAGTTATTTGAATGGAATATTTGTTGTAATGAACATAAAAATGTGGCGTCCCTTCTACTTAAATTATTAACCTTCCTTACAAATAGTTTTCAAGTGTAATTAGTAAGTAGTTCCGATTAGTAATTTCCAGTGGTTGTGTCTTACTGTTTAATATTGTTTTATGTATTTGATGACTTGTCATTTTAACCTGCCTTAGCAAGCATTGTCGATCACAGTGCTCATTCCTCTAGCAGTAAACGGGAAGAGCTGTAAGCATTACAAGGTGCCGCATTAGCCTCTGTCATTAAGAGTGGTGCACATTACCTTGTTGATGGTGGAAATGGCATCTGTCATTATTGAACGTCAATTTGTCTGACTGTTTTGATATCCGTTCATCATGATAAATTACACATCAGAACAACAAATTGCTTAATACTATTTTAGAAAAAAATCACCTTTTTATTTTTAAACATGCATACAACATTATGTAAAAGTCCACAATATTTGAATTACCCACAAATCCTCTAAAAAGAGAGCCATGTTCACTATTAAGTATTCATAACTTGTAAAAACACAATAATTCTATATCAGCACAACACAGATAAATGAAGTGTTTATTATTCAAATATCAATGTCTGACTACTCCGTTGTTATTATAAGTAAAGACGTAAAACATAATAAAACAAATTCGTTTCTATTTATAAATAGCCTACGTGATGTATAATCTTTCGTGAACAGACTACCTAAACCAAATGACGCCCCATTTTAGTTCTGGGTTAACCGAGATTAAGTGATTTACTATTTCTAACCTTGCAGGGTGGCATTGACTCTATAGTCTGCGTGAAGAGCGATCAGGGCTGGAGAAAAATAGATAACCCTGGTCCATGTTATTTACACTTAATATGCCAACATTCCATAATGGGACCTTCTGAATTAATTTCAAATGTTTCAGTGTAAGAATGTAAAAAAAAAATGTTTTACAAATTAGCATGTAGTGAGTCAGCCCAGTGTACCCAAGTATTGAAATGCATGGTTAGAGATATGAGTTCAATATAAGTAGCTACATATATAAATGATTCTCTAATATAGAGCCAGGTGGTGCGTAAAATGGATCATGGAAACGTCACTATAGTTATGGAAGGTAAAGTGCCTAACTACTATTGGTGCGAAAGAATATTACTTACAGCTTGGTGTCTCACCTTAAAGCAGTGCGTCTTCTGTTCGCCGTCCCAGATGGTGCGAGGCAGGGGGAACTTCTTGCGGATGCGGTACTTCTCCACGGGTCCCAGGGCACGGCCCCGGAGCCGCTCCGCCTCGCGGTAGTGCGCATCCAGCCACAGATCTTGGAGCTTGGCGTGAGACTCGCGCGTAAAGCGGTGGCTCTGGAGGATCTGGTAAAGCGCCTCGAAGTTTCCTCCGTGGAAGGCAACCAGCGCCCTGGCGCGCATCACTGACTCGTGGCGGTTGAGCGCCTCCCCCGCGGAGCCAGGGACAGCGGCAGGCAGGGACCATAAGAACCGCCCAAGGCGCTCGATGTCGCCGGTCTCCTCGAGGTTCTCGCACACCCGAGCCACTTGCTCCGGGGTGAACATAGGCAGAGGGAACATATTTCGTTGTTCTCAGACTTTGTCAACAAACAAAATAGTCTAAATTTGCTAAATAGACATGGCCAATGGTCATATCATTCCAACTGCCTGGTGCGTGTTCAAATAAAGAGACCGTAGCCTGCGATGAAGCAAAACGCGCTTGAAATGTCCTTTTACGCACCACGGTCACCGTGCGCCTACAGAGTGATGTGAAAGTTCAGTTGAGTCAAATATAGGCCTAGTTTTGCAGTGGAAAAAGACACCAAACAAAATCTGATTGGTAGCGAGTTGCTTATGTAAGTTGTGTCTCCTCTTTTCCCAGTATTGGCGAGCTATGCTATATGTGAGAAGATTCGTGGCGGGGTCATGCGCTTCCAGGAGTTCAGGCCGTTCTAGTAGGCTAAAGAATGAACGCCAAGAGTCAACCGGTATTTATAGCTAGATGCAATTAGCATCGTTGTAGTTGTTTTGAGACGGATTATGCGCCTCGGAGGTCATTAGCCACTTAGGTGGTGGTGTGTGTGTGTTGTGTGTGTTGTGGGGGGGGGGGGGGGGGCAGCCTGATCAGATTGTTTGGCTTAGTCGAGGGATACGTTGACTGTCAGGCTGATTGGTAAGCAAGCAACAAGGATATTTAATTGGTCTGATCTGCATAACCTGCAGGCCGGGCGAAATCCATTTCAGGCCAGGGGACAGGGAGAGAGGAAGATGGGAAGAGAAGTGAGCAGGAAAATATGGGTAAACAAGATTTACCCATTAGGCAGGTTTTTCCTGGAAAGAGTTTAATCACCCAAATATAATGAAGTGATGAATAATCAATAACTTTTCTGTGACCAATAGCACACTTTATATTGGAATAGTACATGTGTCATATAACTTTTGTGCTTAAAATCGATTGAAAAAAATCAGGATAGGACGAATGTATAGTTTAAATGTTGGGTGAATTCAGAAAGAGTGGGACATCATATAAACGGGGACAGGTTAATCCTGATGCGTTTAATTCTTGGTTTTACAAGAAAAAATAAAAACAATTCTTACTAACTCTTGCAGACAACACACGTGATCAAAATTAAATCACTTCATTGGTGTGACATCATAGAGGGGCAGAGCACGCGTTAAAAAGGAAGCTCACCCCGTGAAGGACACAGTACACTTTTGTTTTATTTTGATGTTAAGGTTATACAACTGTAATAAATAATGCACTGTGCAAAATAGTGATGTAAATGTGCATACTATGAACTGGTGTAGCAAAATATATTTTAAAAAGTTGCTAACATCATTTTAATTTTGTAATTCAGTCATTTGTGTTGTTGTACTATATCCTGTTCGTTTTTTTTCTTCTGTTATTAGACTGTTATTTGAGTGAACTCAGAAAACTGTCCGTCTTCTGTAACCTGTTCAGACACCTATCCTACATATTAACACAGAATGTCATACACTTATTAAATCCTCAGATGCTTCCTAATCACACACAAAAAAAGAATTGTCATTGGGGTACCATTGGGACTATAATAAGGGTGTCCCAATTGATCTAATCTGCTGTCCCAGTCTACCACATGATTTTGGCTCAGAGTACACAAACGGGTGTGTCATGCCTCCTGTGAACATTTGTTTTTTGGGGGTGTGATTAGGAAACATCTTAAAGATTTCAGAAATGTATCAGGTGTTGGACTAATATGTTGGATAGATGATGAAAGAGTTTACAGAAGACAGAAATGCAAAACGTGTCCCACTTATTCCAAATTCCCCCGGCAGAAAGTTTGGCGACTGATTATTTTAGGTCTTGGGTAAATTGTGTATATTTCAGGCATGCCTAACAGTGATACTAGCAAGAGCAATGTGGTGGTTTCTCTTTTCTTTTAGATAGGCCTAAACCAAACGGAATTTAGGCTACAATTGTATTCAGATGTTTTTTTATTATTAAGTTTTGAATCTGCTTAAAAAAATGAAGGCAACAAGAATATACTTACTATTATTAGTAGATGTAACTCTGTTTTTGAGTAACAATTGTTTGAATAAAGTGTTTCGATTCACACAAATAAAGTAAGTCCAGAGAATTAATAATAGCTATAAAAATGTGTTCGATTTTTTTAATTGAACCTTTATTTAACAAGGCAAGTCACTTAAGAACACATTCTTATTTATAATGAAAGCCTACCGGGGAACAGTGGGTTAACTGCCTTGTTCATGGGCAGAACGACCGATTTTTACCTTGTCAACTCGGGGATTTCTTTCGGTTACTGGTCCAACGCTCTAACCACTAGGCTACCTATCGGATTTACTGATAATATGATTAAATATGAGTTGGTCACACCAATATTTAGTAAACCCTACATGAGTGTTCACGTGCTAGTCGGAAGTCAGATTTTTCCGATTTGCTAACTGGATGAACGCTTTGACTATCATGTGAGCAAGTTATTAATCCGCCAGCAGTAGCCTACCTGGAGGTAGAACTGAGGGCATTGCATGATGCTGAATTTGCCTCTGTCATTAAAAATGGTCATGGCGGGAATGGGTGGTCTCGCCATTGAACATCAATTTGTCAACGGTTTTGATATCCGTTCAACATAACCCATCATGGCACAACAAGCTGCTCAATAGGAATATAGAAATCTAGTCTACTTTTCTTTCTTCAGAAATGCATACAACATTGTGTAAAAAAAAATTGGACCCACAATCCTCCAAAAAACGGGCAAACTGTTGCAATAACTTAAAATTGTTAAGTTGAGAGAAATATTATTATTATTATTATCACGTCCTGACCATAGTTCTTATGTGTTTTGCTTGTTTTAGTGTTGGTCAGGACGTGAGCTGGGTGGGCATTCTATATTGTGTGTCTAGTTTGTCTGTTTCTGTGTTCGGCCTAATATTTTTATTTTATCTTTATTTAACTAGGCAAGTCAGTTAAGAACAAATTCTTATTTTCAATGACGGCCTAGGAACAGTGGGTTAACTGCCTGTTCAGGGGCAGAACGACAGATTTGTACCTTGTCAGCTCGGGGATTTGAACTTGCAACCTTTCGGTTACTAGTCCAACGCTCTTACCACTAGGCTACCCTGGTTCTCAATCAGAGGCAGCTGTCAATCGTTGTCCCTGATTGAGAATCATATATAGGTGGCTTGTTTTGTGTTGGGATTTTGTGGGTGGTTGTTTCCTGTGTCAGTGTTTGTGCCACACGGTACTGTACGGTATGTTCTTTTGTTATTTTGTACAGTGTATTGTTTTCATGTTCATTAAATCATGGAAAATTACCACGCTGCACATTGGTCCTCTGATCCTTCTCGCCTCTCCTCGTCCGAGGAGGAGGAAGACTTAGACTGCCGTTACAAATATTTACAAAATGTATTAAGAAATTAAATCACATACTCTTCTATCTTTTTGGTTATCCTCATAAACTATATTTTTTGGGTCAAATGAAATGAACAAATCATTGAAGTGACCAGATCTCATTTTTATTATGTAGTCCTATATGTTGTAGTTTTTTTTCAATTTACCCCGTAATTATCCTTTAGTGTTGGTGGATGGATGCACCTTGGCTCAGAAAATGTACGGGCTATAGATGACAGACAGCTATAATATACCCTCCGTTTTTAATAAGGATCGGATCTGAGCGCCAGAGATACCGCGCGTTAGGCTTGCATGAAAACCTATATCACATGCGATGCGGCAGCGTCCATTTACCGCGTCGACATTTCCGAGGCGACTGCATCCTCTCAACGCACCTGACAAACTAATCGCATGTTAATTCAAGTGGACACTGTTATACCGTAATCTCCCCATCCCGGTTGAAAACCCCCCACCAGTCTCTCAAGGCAGGATGATGGGGATCCACGACAGTTACACGAGGGCACGGTATTACATGATCCTGCCCCATGGGCTCAATACCTCTCTGATCTTATAGTATTCATCAGTCTTTAGGGGACAATAAATCCAGTTTAGAATAAACATTTGTCTATGAATGCGTACAGCAAACACACATGAAAGGCAATGATATGAGTATAAGCTATAGGGAATTGATAGGCCCAATTAGCCCATTAGGTTATAGCCTATAGCTTTTCTATTTCATTCAACAGACCTTGGTCTTTATGCAAATTGCAGTAGAATATATTATTGTTTTGTTTAGGGAGTAATGTCAATAGGTTTGTGTACAATGATGGCTAGCATAGCCACAGGATGCAGGGGTGATACAAATAAAATATCTGACAAAACATATCCCCCCAAACTACTATGATAGCTAGCCTATATGTTGGTGGAGGTGGGTTGGAATCCATTTAGGAAGATCCACATTAAAAATATATCTTGCTATTCTTGAATTGGAATTCCAATAATTCTCCTTAATTGATAGAATTGAAATGGAATTGACCCCAACCTTGCCCAGTACATCCCTAGTCTAGAGTGCCACATGCTTGCCAATTCACCACCACCAAACCAAGCTTATGGGCTTTGTATGCATATATGTTTTAAAATAGAGGTTGTAGTCAAATTAAGAGGTCATGGTTTAAAATAAGGTAAATGGATTTAGTCTTGTCTAATAATCTGTCTACACAACACAAATATGGGTTTACTTATCAGACAATGCTGGCTTAGCTGGGGACATTCAGGGTAATGATTGATTATAGAATTAAGTCAACAGACAGGATATTCAGACTTTATTAAGTCAACAGACAAGTAATTCAGACTTTATGCAAAATGTAAGTGTAATAGCTGAGTTAGTAAGTAAATATGTTATTGTATTAGAAGGTTTTTGGTTTTCTTATTTTGTTTTATTGCTTACTCTTTTGTACACCTCTGAAAATAACTAGTCCAATTGAATCAATCAATCATGATTTATAAAGCCCTTTTAACATCAGCAAATGTCACACAGTGCTTATACAGAAACCCAGCAAAAAACTCAAACCGCAAGCAATGTAGAAGCACGGTGGCTAGGAAAAACTCCCTAGAAAGGCAGGAACCTAGGAAGAATCCTAGAGAGGAACCAGGCTCTGAGGGTTGGCCAGTGCTCTTCTAGCTGTGCCGGGAGGCGATTATAAGAGTACAAGGCCATTAAGGCCAGATTGGGTATTTGACCAGCAGGGTCAAATAATAATCACAGTGGTTGTAGAGGGTGCAACAGGTCAGCACCTCAGGAGTAAATGTCAGTTGGGTTTTCATAGCCGAGCATTCAGAGGTTGAGACAGCAGGTGCGGTAGAGAGAGAGAGGGAGAGAGAGGAAGAGTCGAAAACAGCATGTCTGGGACAAGGTATAAAATATAAAATATCATTACATAAAAGCAGTGATATTTTCAAGAAAAAAAAAATGTCACTTCATATTCATTATCTCCAGCACCACCCCAACATCAACATATGTGAAAACTGTGCGCTTCTATGTTTTGTAGTAAAAAAGATAGAGGCAGCTTTATTAAATAGTATCCGCAAAACATCATTCTCAACGTCAACAGTGAAGAGACGACTCCGGGATGCTGGCATTCTAGGCAGAGTTGCAAAGAAAAAGCCATATCTCAGACTGGCCAATAAAAATAAAAGATTAAGATGGGCAAAAGAACACAGACACTGGACAGAGGAACTCTGCCTAGAAGGACAGCATCCCAGAGTCGCCTCTTCAATGTTGACGTTGAGACTGGTGTTCTGCAGGTACTATTTAATAAAGCTGCCAGATGAGGACTTCGGAGGCGTCTTTTTCTCAAACTAGACACTAATGTACTTGTGCTCTTGCTCAGTTGTGCACTGGGGCCTCCCACTCCTCTTTCTATTCTGGTTAGAGCCAGTTTGCGGTATTCTGTGAGGGGAGCAGTACATAGCATTGTATGAGATCTTCAGTTTCTTGGCAATTTCTCTCATGGAACAGCCTTCATTTCTCAGAACAAGAATAGACTGATGAGTGTCAGGAGTAAGTTCTTTGTTTCTGGACCTTTTGAGTCTGTAATCGAACCCACAAATGCTGATGCTCCAGATACTCAACTAGTCTAAAGGCCAGTTGTATTGCTTCTTTAATCAGGACAACAGTTTTCAGCTGCGCTAACATAATTGCAAGAGGGTTTTCTAATGATCAATTAGCCTTTTAAATGACTAACTTGGATTAGCTAACACAACGTGCCATTGGAACACAGGAGTGATGGTTGTTGATAATAGGCCTCTGTACGCCTATGTAGATATTCCATAAAGAATCTGCCGTTTCCAGCTACAATAGTCATTTACAACATTAACAATGACTACAGTGTATTTCTGATCAATTTTACGTTATTTTAATGGACAAAAAAACGTGCTTTTCTTTCAAAAACAAGGACATTTGTAAGTGACCCCAAACTTTTGAACGGTAGTGTATATAATAGGCGGTGTCAGAGGAAAGCCCATAAAATTGTGAGACTCCAGTCACCCAAGACAGACTGTTTTCTCTGCTACCACACAGCAAGCGGTAGCGGCGCGCCAAGTCTAGGTCCAAAAGGCTCCTTAACAGCTTCTACCCCCAAGCCATAAGACTGCTGAACAATTCATCAAAAATCCACCGGATTACTTACATTACTTACTATTTACATTACTTACTTTTTATTATTTTTTACTCTAGTTTATTTGGTAAATATTTTCTTAACTCTTCTTGAACTGCACTGTTGGTTAAGGGCTTGTAAGTAAGCATTTCACGGTAAGGTCTACACTGTATGTACAGGAACATTGTTATTCTAAATGTTTATACAGTATGTCCATATAAAAATATACAGTTTAACTTTAATGTCAACCAAAATATTAAGGTTTAAAAATGTACAACATTATAACTGCAATGTTAAAAAAACGGTTTGTGACAAAAATAGTATTTTTCAAATGGATTCAGCAGAAACAGAAAGTAGCCTAACTCAAGGAAAGAGTACAGATTCCCAGAGAGCAGCGGATGATAGCCTGGCTATATGTTATATCCTAAAACTAGATTAGATTATCAGGGCAGTGGGGTGCAGTGTGTGTGTGTGTCGGGGGATTGTACTGTGTGTGTTCAAGTGGCACAGAGCTGGTATTTAGAGGAACAGAGAGAGGGAGAAAGATGAACCGGGGGAAGATCATACCATTAATCTGACCATGTTAGGTCTCAGACACTTCCCTCCATCTCCACACACACCCTTCTGTCCCCCTCCCTGAACCCCAACCAACCCTAAATCTATTAACACTGAGAGCAGACTGAGGGAGCTGAAATCTGATAAACCATTCCCAAGCCGTTAGAATGGGATGAATCATAAAATGAAGATGGGATAAGGGAATGAGAGGATGATAGTGTGTGTGTGTGTGTGTGTGTGCGTCAGTCAGTATCAGGGTGTTTAAACTGTATTGATTTATTGAATGCTTTACATTCTTAGAGGCATTGTTTTGATATGATACATACAATAGCGTGCTGATAGAGCCTGCCAATGTTAACCTAATAAAATTGTTCATATTCTTAGCTTAATTATCAGTATTGCAGTCTTTGACCTATATAGTGTATGCATTGATATGTAGGCTACGTGTGCCTTTACATTTTTTATGTAGTTCTGTCTTTGAGCTGTTCTTGTCTATTAATGATCTGTGTTATGTCATGTTTCATGTTTTCTGTGGACCCCAGGAAGAGTAGCTGCTGCTTTTGCAACAGCTAATTATAATAAAATACCAAATAGCAAAAACCAAGCAAAGTTTCCAAGCTGAATCAAACATATTGGGGCTGAAAAGTGGTCATCAACCTTGAAGCAACATTTCTATCTATTTATCAATTTGTAGCAGAGTTATTTGAAGTGTCAGGAAACATTGCCTTTACATTTCAATCACTCTGTAACTCTGATATTCAGCGCTAGGGATTGAATCGAGCCCTTGGTCTTAGTAAGAGCAAGACCTGCGGCTTCACCAACTCTCCAATGTGTTTTGTTCAGCTTGTAAACTTGCAAGAGCGCAATATTGACTATAAAGGCACGGAAATGAACAACGGGATGGTTTAGCTACCTGGCCGAAAAAAAGTTATGTGACTAAACAACTTATGTGACTAAATGTGACTAAGTTATGTGACTAAACAACTTATGTGACTAAATGTGACTAAGTTATGTGACTAAACAACTCCGATCTCAAAACACCACTACTTCTACCGTCTGTATCATAGAGATACAACATAATACTTTTGTGTTCTAATTCATTCTGTGACCATATGCACATATCTGGACCCCCATCCCGTACCCCCCTCCCCTCTTCCCCTTTCTGGACAAGACAAGGTCTCCGTTCCAAATGGTACCCTATTCCCTATAAATAGTGCACTACTTTTGACCAGAGCCTTATGGGCCCCGGGAAAATGTAGTGCACCATAAAGGGAAGAGAGAGCCATTTGTGATGCAGTCCAAGGCATTATGATGGTGGAACCCCACTTGGCATAATTAATTAGGCTTAAGCAAGAAGCCCTGCTTAAAAACTAGCTGTTGGTTTTGCCATCAGGAAAGGCAGGGGGTGTTAGGCCCTGTGGGCGGGGTATTATCCATCCAACCATGCTGTATAAATCCACAACACAACACAATTAACAAGCAACTGGGAGGAGAACTAATTACCATTATTTACTCATCACTGGCCCCAACCCCCATTCCTCCCCAAAGAAAAGGGGGTCAACACACACACACAGCGAAACACACGCAGTAAGCACACACACACACACGCATAAGCGTAACACACCAACACACTAATTCCCTCCCTGCAAGTGAAGTAGGGGCTAATTACAAATGCATTTGCAACTCAATAGCAGTATACTCTCAGACAGGTCTAGTGTCCCCCTGTTCCTTCCCCACCTAGCAGGGCCTCCCTCGCAGCACCAAACAAACAATATATTCACTTCCCCTTATGCTGTTGAGAGGTGCTATAGAGGTGAAAGACAAAAGACAAGGGGGAATCCTCATCTCATCTTAACAGTCAGAAGGACACCGCAGAGCTCTTATTTTAACCAGCATCTACCACGTATTAACAACATACCTATTGTTGTTGTTTGCATTGTACTAAATATCTGTTGACTTTTTTGTTGGTGTTGAGAGGTATGGCGGGTTTATCATTTAAAAAATAAATGCATAATTTTCTCCCTGTGATATGATGACATCCACAGGAATAGGTTTTCAAAAACGAATAAAAAGCATAAAGGTTATCTGTCTATGTAACTTTTCATGCTAATGAAAATAAACAAAACAAATGTTTACCACATTGTACAATATTTACCACAATGACATGTTACCTAACTAACACACATCTCATTTCCAGGAGAGATTCTACAGAAAATCCCTTCTAACTTGAATCAATGGTCAAATTAGTCTACATGTCACCGGGGGGTCATAAAGCCGAACAGAGATTATATATCATAATGAGATGTTCTTTTCCGCTTCAGTTAACGGCCCATCCTCCTAATACAGTCCCAGAAAGTACTCCACCACCCATAGAAGTTGAAGCACGAGTTCTGGCCACCGATCATGGAATCGCCACTTGGATGGAGATGCCCGCTCTCTAGTAATACTATTTCTATGGATTCACCCTAACGAAGGTATCATCCATTGCTGTGTGTGAAGATTAGTTTACACAAGGGGATCTCCTCTCGGTGGCTAACCGACCAACTGACGACACATTCTAATTTAGGCTCTCTGCAGGAGAAAATAGATCCAGGGACGGATGGGTGGGTGGACGGATCACTCTCAGGGTTTGTTTGTTTATTTGCTGTGCTGGTCATTGGTCTTTGTGCTCTGAATCTGTCATTAGTGACTAGCACCAAAGGCTACAAGAATTACGTATTGACATGTTTGTAATTTAGCAGACGCTGTTATCCAGAGCAACTTTCAGTAGAGTGCATACGTTTTCGTACGTTGTTTTGTACTATAGGAGATGATCCTGGTGGCTATTAGTGGTCATGGTGATGTCTGTCTTGACATTTTTAGAAAGTTAAAGGTCATTTACTGCATTTCTATACAATGTAAAAACTCTAAAATGCTATTTGGAGCACAACAAAAACAAGCAAAAATGACCCCAGCCATTATCACATTGGTTGCTGTAGCTTCATTCACCTCAGTTGATCTACAGACACACAGCTTATTATGAGCTATACTATTAGCCGCTACACATTAACTCACATTTATACAGCACCGGGATTAAAAACTATAATGTAATACGTACAGAGGGATCTGTTAGTAGAAAAGGTATTTTATTGAGAAAAGGTAAACAAATTAATTTGCTTTACATAACTTTTTTGTTGCTACATTTTTACATTTCTTGTCATTCTACACATTTTGGTATGATTATGCCACATGATATCCAAGTGAGAGTGACTAACAAAATCAATGGGTGGCCCCCTGGAGGTCAGGGCCCCTGGGCATGTGTCCTGCGAGCATATGCCCGGTAGGTAATATGACCATGATTACTACAGGTTTAGATAGCTGGCTAAACTAACTAGACTGATTTACCAATTTATAAATGTTATACTGACATGGCCTGATTGAGTGATATATAACAGAAGGAAAAGTTTTGAAATTTCACTTGATGTAATCTACTATTCTAACTCCGACTGAGTCTATATGTATATATTTTTATTCAAACAAATGACCCAGGCCCGGACCTCAGTGTCCTCATATGCAACTACAGCCACCCTGCCGCCATGACATCCTAACCCAGAGACTAGAAGAGAATATCAAAGAAAATGAAAGAGAGTCTTACAATTCTTTTAAATCTTAGAAGCCCTCTTTGTCAAAACAATTATTCACTGTTCGCTTCTTGTATTCCGTCTGCAACCCAATAGGCAGTTCTGTGGATTTGGATTGGAGTCTCAATTCTATTGGTATTGAGTTATATTTGATGGTTACCACTCCTTTACCAATTGTAGTCAAATTGAATATCATACTCATAAACATTGTGCTTCAAATGTGTACTTGTCTTTCAAGTCTCCATACCTGTGAACTCACTGATAACTTTTCACTCACCAGTTTGGCCATCATGTCTTTATTGTCTTAGGTGTCTCTCAAGGGGAAATTATTTCATTCTCATGCTATGCAGACTCGCTGCGATTCCATGATATAACAGGTGTTATTGTAGTTGTTTAGAAATGCTAAATGGCTTAAAGGTAGGACTTATTCTCACCTAATACTTTAATACTCATTAATTCCTGCTTCAGTGACTTACCTCTTCTGATCCTCCATCCCGCCTCACCCACAGCCACGCCCGTCAGAGGAGAGGTGGTCAGCCAACGGGCCCCGCGGGAGGGACAGGTGGACAGAGTGAGGAGTGGGGGAGGGATGAAGAGGATGGTGATTTAAGAGTGCTTAAAGGCTCATGCATAACATTTGTTTGTGTGTCATCTAGATGCACTGATAGGAGAGTACTACATACACACTGACCTGAGCTCATAATTACTCCAAAGAGCACCGAAGAGACTTAATTGATTGATGGATAGATACTCAGAGATACACATTCTGAGACACATTGTTAGCATGGTTATTATTAATTCATAACAAATACAAATGTTTTATTTTCCAGCAAGTGAATGTGTTGTTTTACAGAGTCAGCCATAGTAGTACAATGCCCCTGAAGCAAATTAGGGTTAAGTGCCTTGCTCAAGGGCACAGACAGATTTTTCACCTCGGGTATTCGAACCAGCGACCTTTCGGTTACTGACCCAGCACCCTATAATTGTCTTTATTCTTGAGTGATGTTTAACAAATGAAAACTATTTCTACTGCTTTTTGTTATGGAAAAACATGTAGTAAACCTCTCTGGTACACAAAGCAGGATCAAGGAGTTAGCCAGCCAGCTAACTTACCTAAATAATCTAAGTGTAGCTTTTTCAATGAACCAGAAAATCCTTATTTCTGGTTGTTTATCAAAAGTTAGCTGGCTAACTCATTGACCCTGCTTTATTGTATCCCGTCTTGAACTATGGGTGCGCTCGCCTCCACTTAGTCTTAATGCAGTGCAACATGTATCATGTCAAATCCTAACTGAGGGCCCAATGAATGTGCAGCTGGTGTACAAACACAGTACAATATCATGTCACCCTTCATGTTACTAAATGATTGTGATAGAGGATCTTACATTAGCGCATCGATCGAGGAGACAAGTTTAATTTAGCTCTGTGTGACCAGTGTCAGTGTCTGGTCAGTAGGTTCCCGCTCCAACTTGTTTGTTCCTTGTGTGTGTGTGTCTGTATGTATGCGACTGTGTTCACACCTGTGTGTCAGAGGGGGACGCCCTGCCCGCCGCCGTCCGTCTGTTCTCTCCTGATGAATTCATGCGACAGCGGGGAGGAGGGGAGAACTTGGAGGCTTCAAGGAAGCCGCTGGGCAGGGGGGAGGACGACTTGAAGGCGAAAGAGGCGGGGAGGACTTGGAGGCTAAAAGCAAGGCGCAGATGAGGCTCGGTGAGAGAGATTACCTAGATCCGTTAGGCCTAATTTTCTTTGCCCCCGGTCAGTGTCACGTCCTATAAGAACAGCCCCTGCTAGCTGGATACCAAGGGGCGGAGGGTGGAAGGAAGACGTGTTCGCGGGATACGTTTAAGGCGCTAGTAGCCAGGGTGTCCAAGAACACTCGACTTAACTGGCCAGAGTGATCTGGGTGCGTGCATCGGTGGGAGCTTGTTCCATAAGCAGACATAACCTACTCCTGAAGCTGCCATTTGATGACTGATAAGCTCACACTCGTCTAAGTGAAACGGATCACTCCCTCCCGGAGTTCAGTGTTACCAGGTGACAAACGCCAACCTGCTCCTCCTTTGGTGAAATGTATATAAAGTCCCATTGTGATTAACCTGTTCCTCTCACCCTGAGACACAAGCACTTCTCACATTTTACTGAAATGTAGTCCTATTTGGTTTATAGTTAGGATATTACTTATTTAAGTGATTTAAAAAAACATTTCCATGTAGTCATAAGCTACTTGTTTATATATATATATATATACATATATAAAATAAGTCGTAGTTAAGTTTTAACATGTTGTTGATCGGTCATGACCTAACAGCTAGAGTGACCTCAGTGGAATTCAGGCAGACCCATCAGACATGTAACACTCAACAACTTCTACTTGGAGAGTGTAGGGCAGATTTGATTTCCCTTTTCTAGTTGGTGACATTAATATTTAACTTACCTCAATGTTGTTTTAATGACACACAATGACTCAAAATGCACCTTGAGATAACCAGACAGTATTTATCTTGTACTGCGTCATACAGAGTTATGTTATTCAACTCAGCATACAGAGACAGAGTCGTGTTCCAATTCAATTTCATACACCTTTACTTATCTCTTAAGGGGCATTCAATTAAGAAGGGCATTGATGATTGATTTCCAGTCAAGTGCTCTCTAATGGTCAATCCACAGAGGTAGCCGTCATTAGCAGCACGCAATAAGGTTTTAATGGTGAACCTTTTCAATGACTGACTGTTTAACATGCTGTGGCCATAGACAACAGGTCATTCAGCAATACTTTAATTTCTATGTGTACGTCCCAAATGGCACCCTATTCCCTTTATAGTACACTACTTTTGACCGGGACCCATAGGGCTCTGTTAATAGTAGTGCACTATAAAGGGAATAGGGTGCCATTTGGGACATAACTGTCACTAGTCCTAGTTTTGCGGTCACTGCCTCCTCACTCCGCAAAGAAGCCCCCCCACCCCTCAAAAACAACATTAGGCCGGGGTCTCCAGCAGGTCTGGCCTCCCCCCGTAGTACTGAAGCTGTCCACACACACACACTGTGTGAAACACACCTCCTCTCCTCCTCCTCTCCTTGCTAATCCAGTGGTAGGCCTCCTGCTAGCCCCACACAGAGGCCAGCCCTAATTGCTCTTGTCGTAAAGCTCCCTGACCCAAATAAGCTGCAGCTCTCCAAAGCTGTGGAGATAAACCCCACTTTACCTCACCAAACCTGCTTAATACCCCCCCCCCCCCCCCCCCACCCCCAAACACCATGGATGGGACGAGGTGGGGGTTACTAAGGAGGGGGCTGAGGGAGACACTGAGGAGAAGGGAAGGTAAACAGAGAGGAAGAGACAATATGCTAATAGTTATTAGTCCAGTGAGATAAAGGAGAGGAACACAAAAAATAAACAAAACAAAAGAATGTTAAAAAAATATGATATGGTTGTGAAGTGGAGTTGTTGGAGTGAGAGGAGATATCGGTATCGGTTTAGATAGGAAGACTTCCAAGAAATGTTCAGCTGGTGTTGAGATTATGAGCTAAAAGGGTTGGTATGATGAACAAAGTGCCCAGCAGCAGTGATAGCGTGTTATTCTCTTCTTTGTCTCTCCACCTGGTTCGGGAACGCAAGGCGGCTTAGCCACAAAAATGCCACGAACGTCATCACGTGGCAACCGTCACACCAAGCCACTAGTCAGATAATAGCAACAACACAAGTTAATGAGGTTAAGTTTCTCTATAAAACGGAGATGAGAGATTGTCATATAAACGTATACTTTTATACCGTAATCACTTGCGAGAGACTGTTTCGCAAGTCTTTAGTCCCTACTCGTTATTAAAAAATATATAATTTCCAGTTTGGTTTTCAGATATGCCTATACGGCTGTGTTTACACAGGCAGATCAATTTAGATTTGTGTTGCCCAATTATGTGCAAAAGAGTTGATCTGATCGGACAAAAGACCAATATTAGTGGAAAAAGATCCGAATTAGACTGCCTGTGTAACAGCAGCCTATGAAGGCCTATGATTTTCCACTAGAAATACATTAGGTTAGAAAAAACCAAAACATCAGGCATATCTGAAAACCAAACTGGAAATTATATATTTTGGGCCATTCTAGAGTGTTGCTCTGACGTTCCCTCTTATTGGAAGACTTCTAGGCTACGTCCCAATAATATCACCTTTCTCCTGAAGTGTGCACTTGTTCACTTCCCTACACCGATTTGAAAGGAAATTACTGGTATATTAAGAAATATGGTGGGAACTTCCACTAACCCTTGCCTCCACCTCGTCCACCCTCCCAATGCGTTCAGATTTGTGGGAAAGCAGTGAACGATTGCACATTTCAAAATAATTTGATAATATTGGGACGCAACCCTACTAGATGTGTTTCTGCCTTACAGATCTAATTCAACATACCCCTATCAGGCGTTAGGCAAGATCACAGGGCTCGGTAGAGTTTACTTCAATACAGGTCATGCTGATTACTAAAAAGGGGCCTTTAATTGGATATTAGGCCGAATCACCTTTGGCGTCAGCTCCCATCGGTTTAGGGATATCTTTTAAACTCAGACATGTTGTGGCCTCGCAAGCTGTGAACAACACCACAGATACGGTTTGTTCGGATGGAAAGATACAAGTTCACTTGCAAATTCATGAATTGATAACTGTCCGTTATTTTATATATGTTGACTTTTTCACTTCCTGAATTGACAACGGAATTCATAAAAAAACAGGAGAGAAATTGAGATATACCTAATGTGTAGTTTTGGCATCCAATCATCTAAGAAGTAAATGGTTAGCATGAAAATCTACTGGATTGACGTACTCAGGAACTTGATGTAGAATCAACAGAACAAGAACTGCAGTCCTACATGATGAATCCTCTGAACAGAGAACCTCTACTCCACTGCCTTCTGCTGGTTTGTGTTGCTACTACACACATGTGTGCCAAAAAAACGGTCTACATAGCAAATTGAAATGGTCCAAAAATATTTTGATCGTTTTAAATAATGTAGTAACATAGTTCAGTCTGCCAATTAACTTTCACCCCAAAAAGGACATTTAATGAAAAGCAATTTAAGAATGAAGTTAAAGTTTTCGTTGTATTTTAATAGGAAACCAAACAAACCATTGACATTTACATTCGGACAACTTGAACCATTCTCAGGTCAGGGAGAAAACATTACATTTGAAAAATATCTCACTAATATGTAAACTTTCAAAATGTAATTAAAAATGTTCTCCCAAATAACTAAAAATAACATTTATTAGTGGTTGGAGTACGGCGTTTCTCTGCGCTACAGTAAGTTCTTCACAGGTCTAACAAGTCAGTCCCCACCTATGCAGAAAATAGTAATACTGTACCATATTTTCACAACGCCAAATATCCAGGATGCAGACTATGGGTAGGTCCCGATTGGCACCCTAGTGTTCTATTAGTAGTCTATAGGGAATAGGGTGCCATTTGGGACGAACACTAGGGCCTACATACTGTACGTGACCAGAACAGCTGATCACCTTTAAGAAAACAACATCAGTGTTCACAAAACTCTTTACACTTCAAATATTTGCAAACCATAAAATTCTAATCCTTTATAAATAAGTGAGCCTTTCAATTAAATAGAGTATCTATGTCAGTAGTAGTGAATAACATGTGTATTATCCATTGCTTTTACAGTCTCTCTAAACATTCATCAGTGTTTGTTAAACCTGCAGGTATTAAATAACTTTTTCCAGTTAACACGCTGGTATCATAACAGTGGTAGACCCAGACCACTCACTCTTTCCCGCTACATAGACTGCATCTCTCTATGGTAGTGTCCCAACTTATATAGAGCAAGGTCATATTTACTAAATATTCTGTGTCACAAATGCTCTGTAAGTAAAAAGTTTCAATGTTTTGTTCTCCATGGGCTGGATGAAGGTCAGAGGGCACTGGAAACCACTGGAAATGATAGGACCACCCTCACTGTAAATACATAGGTAACGATGATGATTTAGAAACCATAGTAGAGTCAGGTGTCTCTCCAGGGGTTGAACGACAGAAAAATGAGCAGAAATTGAGGGACCAGACTTGTTCATGTTGTAGTGTAGTGAGTAATTTGATGATTTCTTGCTGGACAGAAGTCTTGTGAACTTACAGGACTGCTGAACTCCAAATCAACCCCTAGAGCCATACCGTACTATGTTGGCTTGGATATCCTCCCTAGGACGATTCCAGCAACTACGGTGGCTGCGTAACCAGGCCAACCCATTGATTTAAGGTATAGTGTCAATCAGGCACCAGTGTTCTCACCTGGTCTCCTCAGCAGCGTCGAGGGGAGGAGGGGTACTTGGTCTTCAGGCCCTCCTTGAAGCTGCGGAAGAGCAGACGGTTCCTTCGGTTTTCCTCGTCCTTCCTGCTGTGGAACTCGCCCTGAACTTTGAACCCTTTGTGCACCACGAAGGCAGAGTTCAGCACGGAGAACCTGTAGCCTGCCACATGAAGCTCACAGGCCTGGGGAGAGGAGGAGAAGAGGCGGAAGAGAGGGGGGAGAAGAGGTAAGGGGGATAAATACTTTATTCAGCTAAAAGTTATTATTTTAGTATAATGTACAGTGCCTTCAAAGTATTCAGACCCCTTGACTTTTTTCACATTTTGTTATTCTAAAATGTATTTGTTTTTCCACCCTAATCAATCTACACAATACACCATAATGACAAAGCAAAAACCTTTTTTCAATAAAAACTGAAATATCACATTTACATAAGTATTCAGACCCTTTACTCAGTACTTTGATAGCGATTACAGCATCAAGTCTTCTTGAGTATGACGCTACAAGCATGGCACACTTGTATTATGGGAGTTTCTCCCATTCTTCTCTGCAGATCCTCTCAAGCTCTGTCAGGTTGGATGGGAAGCATTGCTGCACAGCTATTTTCAGGTCTCTCCAGAGATGTTCGATCGGGTTCAAGTCCGGGCTCTGGCTGGGTCACTCAAGGACATTCAGAGACTTGTCCCGAAGCCACTCCTGCGTTGTCTTGGCTCTGTGCTAAGAGTCATTGTCCTGTTGGAAGGTGAACATTCGCCCTAGTCTGAGGTCCTGAGCGCTCTGGAGCAGGTTTTCATCAAGGATCTCTGTACTTTGCTCCATTAAACTTTCCCTCGATCCTGACTAGTCTCACAGTCCCTGCCGATGAATAACATCCCCACAGCTTGATGCTGCCACCAGCATGCTTCACCGCAGGGATGGTGCCAGTTTTCCTCCAGACATTACGCTTGGCATTCAGGCCAAAGAGTTCAATCTTGTTTCTCATGGTCTGAGAGTCTTTAGGTGCCTTTTGGCAAACTCATAGCGGGCTGTCATGTGTCTTTTACTGAGGAGTGGCTTCCGTCTGGCCACTCTACCATAAAGGCCTGATTGGTGGAGTGCTGCAGAGATGGTTGTCCTTCTGGAAGGTTCTCCCATCTCCACAGAGGAACTCCGGAGCTCTGTGTCAGAGTGACCATCAGGTTCTTGGTCACTTCCCTGACCAAGGCACTTCTCCAGTTCTCTGTTTGGCCAGGCAGCCAACTCTAGGAAGAGTCTTGGTGGTTCCAAACTTCTTCCATTTAAGAATGGAGGCCACTGTGTTTTAGAGGACCTTCAACACTGCCTAAATGTTTTGGTACCCTTCACCAGATCTGTGCCTCGACACAATCCTGTCTGAGCTCTACGGAAAATTCCTTCAACCTCATGGCTTGGGTTTTGCTCTGACATGTAATGTGGGACCTTATATAGACAGGTTGTGTCTTTCCAAATCATGTCCAAACAAATGAATTGACCACAGGTAGACTCGAATCAAGTTGTAGAAACATCTCAAGGATGACCAATGGAAATAGGATGTACCTGAGCTCAATTTCGAGTCTCCCAACAAAGGGTCTGAATAATTATGTAAATAAGGTATTTGTGTTTTTCGTTTAATACATTTACAAAAATGTCTAAAAACCTGTTTTCGCTTCATCATTATGGGGTATTGTGTGTAGATTGATGAGGATTTTTAAAATATATTTTAGAATAAGGCTATCACATAAAATGTGAAAAAGTCAAGTGGTCTGAATACTTTCCAAAGACACTATATATTTTACTGCAGTGCAAGGGTTTCTGCAGTGTACGGTGTCAGTTGATATAATGAAGCCCTAACTGTGTGCAACCATGCACACACACGTGCCGTGTCTCCACTGCAATCTAAGAGTGCCCGGTTACCCGTATCCATACAATACATACCTGGCTGATGCGGTTGAAGCCGTACTGCCTGAAGTTCTCGTCGTACAAGGGCACGGTGCGGTGCCCAATGTAGAAGGGCTCCCAGGGGTCCACCCAGGATAATGTATAGGCCACGTCCAGGGGCCCCAAACCCTGGCTGTGTCTGTTCACCCACTGAGAGTAGTTTGTGGGGGCCTGGCACCGCGGGCATAGCTCCTCGTAGAAGGGCCTCACCTCGCCCACCTGGTACAGCTGCACCAGCTCCGACTTAGTGGCGGGCATCTTGCGTACGTGGCGGATCTCGAAGGCGGGCAGCACGAAGACCTCGTCCGTGGCGGGTTCACGTCTCATGACCAGCGCCAGGAACTGCTGGTGGAGGTCAGCACTGGGCGCCATGTCGATGTCAATGACCAGGATGTAGTTGGCTTCCGAGCCGCCGCGGGCAACGTTCCGAAGGAGATTATTCGGGTAGGAGACGTTTCTACCGATGGCGTAGTTCTGGTATTTGTCTCGGTGCGTCTCGAGCCTGGCGAACACAGCGGCACAGTCCTCAAGCCCGGTAAAATGCTCCCGGTCCTGCTCTGGGAAACTAGCCATCTGCCCAGAGTGGCACACCAAGTGAAAGTCCACCAAGGCCTGGATCTGAGGGCAGAAGATTGTGAGGGCGTAGACCAGGGCTGTGGCAAACTTGACATCTTGGCCATGAGCGAATATGGCCACAGAGAGAGGGTTTTGCCACCTTTCCACCAAAGAATTCAGGTGGTGCAAGTTGTTGATGGATGTGTGCGTTGCTAAGGCCAAGAAGTGAGAGCTGGCATCCACTCCTGGTTTCTGATTGGTAGAGAAATCGCTTTTGATCAAATTCTTGTACACGCGGTATTGTCCGCTGGGATCAAATATACCCCCTGTGGACAGAGAGTACCTGAGACGCTCTTTCCTTGAGTTTTTCTCCGGGTTGGCATTTTTCTTGCCAGAGCTCCCGAAGAGCTCTGAGTATCGGTAGCGCTGCTGCTTACCGTGCAGTTTCGATAGGAAGGAGAGATAGATCATTTGTAAGAGTGCCACAAGCACCAGAGCGCCGAGCACCACTTTGAACGCAGAACATTTCTTAGATAAATGCATTCCCGACCATTACATGTACACCACATGCAGCAAGTCAAAAACACTTGAGCAATATGCCCCAGGAAGGTATCAAATCTACCACTGCTAGCTAGCTAGTTAGCTACAAGGCGCTAGCTAGCTAATTCGGCAATTTGGGTACGTGGGGGAGCTCGACTATCTCGTGTCGTTGACACCACGCAGTGCTGCCACAGGGTTCAATTTTAGATCGTGAAATCATTGTACGTGCCTCCTTCATATCTGATGCTTTGCGGTTCTGTCAATCTCATAGCGTTTCAGCAACATCAACAAGACGTTAGGACGTGTTTTTCTTCTTCGGTGGGGTTTATCAGCAGTTGGCATCCAACTTTGTGGTGCATTACCGACACCTACTGTATTGGAGTGTGGGACAGGGGAAAACGAAATCCTACATGCCAGCCCCGTTGCTCTTAAAAATATAAAATATGTGTGACTATATCTAATGACGTTCTACTCAATATACTCTAAACTAATTTTCTGTATCCCCTTCTCCCTCATATTAGATCTCAGCCTCTCTCTTTCCCTCTGATACTGCCCACACTGTAGCAATACATGCTCCAAGGTATGTGTTTCCTGGCAATAATCACATTTTCCTGTTGGATGCTTTCCTATCACATTTAAGTTCTTATTAAACTAGCTGTGTCCCACCCTTAATCTTGTAAAAATAGCCTCCTATTTTCTGTCCCTTCCTGCCGTCCTCCCCTCCCCGACTTTCCTCTGTACTTGAAATAAATGCCTTCCCTTAGTATCTGTAGTCTCTCCAACACTTCTAGATCAACTACTGCAGGCAGGAGTAGCCATGTTGGATTTAGAGGAATAGCTACCGTTGGACTAAACTCCCTTGCATACAGTCCCATCTCCTTCACCTGGGTATCACCCACCCACCCAAAGCTTGTGTTCTGTCTTCGCCAATTCCAATTCCTCCTTTGGCCGCTTTTCCTTCCTGCTCTCTGCTGCCAATGACTGGAACGAATTGCAAAAATCACTGAAGCTGGAGACACATATCTCCCTCACTAACTTTAAGCACCAGCTGTCAGAGCAGCTCACAGATCACTGCACCTGTACATAGCCCATCTGTAAATAGCCCATCCAACTACCTCATCAACCATACTGTTATGTGCTCCTTTGCACTCCAGTATCTCTACTTGCACATTCATCTTCTGCACATCTATCACTCCAGTGTTTAATTGCTAAATTGTAATTATTTCACCACTATGGCCTATTTATTGCCTTACCTCCCTTATCTTACCTCATTTGCACACACTATATATATACTTTTTCTCTATTGTGTTATTGACTGTATGTTTGTTTATTCCATGTGAAACTCTGTGTTGTTGTTTGTGTCGCACTGCTTTGCTTTATCTTAGCCAGGTCGCAGTTGTAAATGAGAACTTGTTCTCAACTAGCCTAGCTGGTTAAATAAAGGTGAAATAATATATATATATATTTTTAAATGTCAGCTGCTGTCTCCTAATCTGCAATGGCATATCCCCACCATATCTCCACCTGTAGTGCAGCCACTGGGGATGTCCGAAACACCCCTCTACATATTCTGAGTCCTTGCTCCAGTTTGACATCTAGCCTTTCCAATGAGGTCCGGGCTGCCCAACCATACGCAATACTGCCATAGTCTATTACAGATTGGATCAATGCAACATACATGGTCCTCAGTGAGGAACGCCCAGCCCCCCACTCCTTCCCTGTCAGACAGTGCATCACATTTTAGCACCTTCTTACACTTTCCCAACACTCAATGTGTTCTGCCCAGGTCAGTCTAGTGTCAAAGAATACCCCAAGGAACCTGAAGAACCCCACCCTCTCCAAGTTTTTCCCATATAACCTCAAGCATACCTCATCTCCCACCTGGTAAAGAACACTGTCTGAGTTTTCTACAGAGAACCGGAATTCCCACATTAACACCCACTGCTCTACCTCATCAATTCCTTCCTGTACCTTCCTGACTACGTATGGCACACTTCTTCCCCTCTTCCATAAGGCCCCATCTGCAAATAACGACCTCCCAATATCTGGCTGTACCTGAGAGTAAACATCATTGATCATGATTGAGAACAACAGAGGACTAGTCACACTCCCCTGTGGTGTACCGTTATCCACCAGGTAGCTGCCTGATAGTGACTTCCCCACCCTCACCTGGATAGACCTTCCAAACAGGAAATCCTTTATCCAGTTGTATGTTCTTCCTCCTACCCCCATAATATCAAGCTTGATTAACAACCCCTCCTTCCACATCATACGCCTTCTCCACATCAAAAAAGACAGCTACAACAGTCTCCTTGTTCACCCGAGACTTCCTGACCTCTGCTTCTAAGCAGAGCACTGGGTCCCCTACCATTCCTGAACCCACTCTGATGTGGCGATACTAGCCCCCTACTCTCCAGGAAGTAAGTCAGCGTCTCCATAATCATACGTTCCATAATCTTACATACATGTGATGTTAAAGCTCTTGGCCGATAGCTTGTTGGCCTCGTTGGGTCCTTCCCTGGCTTCCGGATTGGTACCACTACTGCCTCCTTCCAACTGCCTGGTACTTTCCCCTCCTCCCACACTCTAGTTAACCCAGCCTTACCTATTGCCCTTTTCCACCTCTGCCATGGTAAATGGTGCATTCAACACATCATTAACTTCCTCCCTCCTAGCCAGCGCTCCTGGATGCTCCTCTCTCGTTCTCCCTCTGCCCCTCCTCTGACAAATTTGCCAAGCTATGCACTTGGACAAATAATTTGGCAATCATCTCTGCCTTCTCATCTGTTACTGCCACACCCTTCCCACTCGTCAACACTGGGTAATCCCACAGGTGTCACCCTTCCAATGGTGTCACAGAACCGACACCAACATGACCTCTTTGCCTGACGGATAGTTCTCCTCACCAGGGCCTGATAATACTGAATCAGATGTTGGAAGTTATGCATCCTTTTCAGTACTCTAAATGCCCTGTTCCTACTCCTCACCATTGCCACACTCTTCTGTCCACCATGGGACTGCTTTCCTCCTCCTCCCTGAACTCTTAGGTATAGCCTCAGTAGCTGCCCCCACTAACGCTGTTCTCACCCAGTTATTCATACTATCCACATCCCCTCTCATATCCACCCGAGCCATCACCTGCTCACTCAGCTCCTGAAACTGATCCCACTTTGCCCTTCCAAACACCCACCTGCCTACTCCATCCACTGACACCTCCTCCTCCCTCCAGCCTACTGTGCATACTTTGGGGTCATGATCACTCCCTACTGTCGACTCCCCCCATACCCCCCACTCACAGATTCCTGCCATCGCACTAGATACCAGAGTGAGGTCCAAGGTAGAGTCTTTCCCTGTGGCTACATCAATCCTGGTTCCTCGGCCATCATTCAGGCACAGCAGACCTTTCATTTCTATTAGATTTTCCATTACTCTGCCATTTCCATCAATGTGCCCCCCCCATTAAAATCCCCACACCACATTACTTCTATCCTGGCCCTCCATCCTCTTCAGCACTTCCAGGTCCAATATCTGACAGGGATTTTAGTAGTTCACTACCACCCCTCCACCACCACATATTCATGTTTAATACCTCTGCCTAGCATACTATAGTGAAGTACTTGTTTTTTGAAGGTGGCACATCACCCCCCTCCCCCTACATTTCTGCACTTTGGTTGTACACCATCCCCACACTTCCCTCCACACGTCTTTTTCTCTTTACATACTGTTGCCACATGCCCAAACCTCTGGCAGGTAGAACATCTTAAAGGCTTTGGTACATAAGCCCTTACACAATAACTCATAGATCCTATGATTACTTTATTTGGCAGTACCTGGTCCTTGAAGTGTAACAGAATAGACATGCTATCTACCCTAACTCCACCCCTTGTTGCTTGCAATCTTTGTACACACTAGAACACCTCCTCTCAAATTGTACCTCTTTAGTGCTAACACTCACAGGCATTCCTGATATCACCCCTTTAATCCACTGCTTCCCTGCTTGATCAGTTCAGCTGCTCGACACCACCTTACACTTCCCTATTTGCTTCACTCAGAGCGTTTTCCCTCTGCGCCATGTCCTTACAGAATACCAACAAGTTCCCATCTCTTAACACTTTAGCATTGACAACTTCCCCAATCAACTATTTTATCACAGCCATCAACCTTATCGGACTCATCGCCCCAACTCCTCCTTCCTCCCTAAACTTCAGAATCACTTCATGGTTCTCACCTCCGTGTTTCCCTCGCGACTTATCTTGCCCTTCCTCGGCACTTTCTACCTCCGAACTGCCGCTAGCGTTGGAAACTATGTTACTATCCTCAAACTTCATTTTCTGCCTCCATAGACTTCTCGCTCCCCTTCAAACCCCTACTCCCTTTCTATCCCACTTTACTTGACTTACTCCCTCCTACATTCGTACCACTATGCTTCACTTTCTTATCCATCACTATCTCCTACCATCTCTGACTCAATCTCAGCACAGCCGTGCCGAGTAAAAGTTTGATTGTTTTTTTAAAATCAAAGATTGTTCGCTAGTCTCAAGCTCAGACTCGAAGCCTGCTCAAATCCTCCGGCATTTGGAGTAGGGGCACCTGTGATGTTGTGGCGCATGTCTATGCGCTTTTCATATTACCACAAACCCTAGAATAGAAGGGCATATTTGACATAATGGAGCATTTATTGTGTTCGTAGCAAACAGCTGGACGTTGAAATATGCTGTGCGGCTAGCTAGCACTTTTATGAAAATGATATCTTGAATATGATAAACCAATATAGCAAAATTAATAAATAATAAACACTCATTTGTCGTGGATTTGAGATAAATTGTATTTTTGCTTCATCTGTAAACGTAGAGGACGAGGTGGCCGAGTGGTTAAGGCGATGGACTGCTAATCCATTGTGCTCTGCACGCGTGGGTTCGAATCCCATCCTCGTCGGCATATATTTTCCCATCTCACGAATAGTAGTGCTGTAACTAGTTTGAACAGTACTTGAATGAACACTATCTGCCAAATAATCCTTATCCGTGTGTGTAGAAATGAAGACGATCCTAGTCAAAACCACCAGTGCCTTTGCCTCCTATGAAACTATTCTAACGTTACATTAAAACATATGTTGCGAATAAGTATAGCCAAACTATTTACTTCACTAAATTGTGATAGATGTATGAATGATGGATTATATACACAGTACCAAGAGCATGTTCATGTTCCTGTGTACAGTTCCATCACCTACCCTGGACACACAATCCAAACCTTATTTGGATGGGCACTGTATGAACCTCGTTAACGCACCCTTCTAACAGGTACTGGTTCAGGTACTGTTTAGTTTACTTGCGCCCGGGGATGGCATGCCATAGCTCTGTTCATGACAGCTGGTAGGTCCTCTGTTCTAAGACCAGTGTATTGGCAGATGTTGTCCAGGTTTGTTTCATGTGGTCTTTCAGGTATTTGTCCACAGTAGAACGAGACTCCTGGAGGCTTGCAAAAGACGCTTTAAACAGTGACCACTGTGAGGATCTGTGTTTATTGCACTATAACCCAATACTATATCACATGTGATATATTAGCAACTGTTAGCCTGGGCGTCTGTGTGTGTGTGCTGAAAGTAACATTGTGCCCCAGATAGTGTGCTGAGAAGCTGTGGTTAACCTTGAGTGAGAACAGTATGCTTTCTATGCAGGTGCAAATAGCTCAAACAATGTTGCAGAGCTGTCTGACCTCAGTCTCCAGGGTGTGGGAGCGTAATCTACACAGCAACAGCGCCGGACACCAAGGAGCGCCAAGAGGCTGGGACCAGTCTGAGCGCCGGCAATAGGCTGAGCAAAGTTTAAACCAAGCTCAGCCTCTACTGTGATAGGCCAACAGACGGGTTGGAACTACGTCTATCACTGTATAAGAACAGCTGTTTACTTACATCCTGCTAGTTCTCTGTTCTGCCCTGCAGAGGTGATACAGAGAACCCGTATATACAAAAACTGCATTTACCATTTATCGCTTGAGTTTAATTAAAATACTTAAAGTATATTCGGTGACTCTGAATCACATTTTGTCCTGATACAAGATTTGAATTGACACAAATCCCTTATACCACCAGCAAACTGATTGTATAATATGACGTATTACGCATATACAGCAAAAAGCAGCAGACATCAGAAACCATGTTAACATGTATTTATTTTTATTCCTAAACATTCACAAAAAAACGAATTTTCTCCACACAACTACATGGTGATAGATAATGTAGTCTAGGGCTGTGTGCTTCAGATACTTTGGGGGCACTTAAGACTATACCAATACATTAGCTGTCAGAAACTGGGTGTGTCTGAAATGGCACCCTCAGCAAAAGTAGTGCACTATATAGGGAACAGGCTGCCGTTTGGGACGCTAATTTACATTATCCAGATACTCTGGGCACACTGTTTCCCCCCCCTCAAATGCACATAGAAATGTGAGTTATAGATCTGTCATTATCATTGAACGCAAGTCTAAGAAGCAGTAAATCTGTTCTGTGCGCGCAATTTCTATGCTCCCTGATCTTAAGTTTCATTTTTTGCATCTTTTAATTTAGGTTTTGTACACCAGCTTCCAACAGCTGGAAATACAATATTTTGGTTATGGAAAAATATATTTCACAGCGGTTTAGATGGTACAATGATTTTCTACACTTGCTTGTTTTGTCACAAAATAAATTAGGAGTACTAGAATTTTTGCAATGAGGAAATGGCGGAGCGATTTCTGCACAGTGCACCTTCAAGAAAGATTGAAATGATACAGTGTGTTGTTATGAATAGTGTTTTACCAATCAGATTGTCATTCCTTTTGCAAGCATTATTTTACAGCATGCCAGAGACAAACCTCTCAAAAACAGAGCCCCCAACGAACAGGATCATAATATACATTGAAATATGACTGACAATAAAGTATAAATAAACTTAAAATCAATATATGGTCATCAAGAAGGCATGTCTTTTACAACAATCATCCCGTAAGATTTTGATGAAACACTGTCTCGAGTAAAAGGCGAAAGGCTTGTAATTAAACCAGAGTGTAAGTGAAATGTTGCTTTAAGTTTTGTTGAACTATAGGTGAAAAGGGATCACATTGATCTGAATTGAATGTTCTGGATAATCTGGCCCTTGTGACATTGGTTTATTATATAATTTATTTCATGCAAGACACACGTCAAACTCTGCCTTTGAAATGCCTTCCAGGATCTGTGCTGACTCGATGCTCGATGGCATTCCGCACAATTTCCTATCGTACTAAAGTCTCTACACACAAAGCTATGAAACTAGAACGCCGGCACCGCCTTTAGACCCGCCCCCATTGGAGGTAGCTGCCGATTTGCCCTGTCCTTCCTCTCCTTCTCCCACCAATCGGATATTGTATTTTTCCCGATACTCCGTGAGCTCCCGGCCTTTTGTCTGCATCTGTGTGTTGAGGGACTCTACAATCTTTGATATCTGTAAGGAAAACAGAGGGGACAGCAGAATGATAATCATGATGCATGATCAGCAGTGATTTAGTTTTACAAGATAGTATTGCAACAACCTATAGCCTTGGTAATTATGCTAAAGCAAAGACGCACCATAATTAACGTAGATCGTGTGCAGTTGATTATGTGCTGGGTGTCGACGAACGGTAGTGATTTAACATGTAGAATTGTCAGGAAATGAAAATAAAGTAATGGCCGGCATTCTTGTCGGAGGCGATAGGACGGCCACCTACTGTTTTTAAGTACACTCGTCCGTCAGTTGCTCTAGTGCTTTTTCTTTATTAAAAACACTTCCAAGCGAGTTTGCCCCCTTGGGAACGTTATGCGACTGGAGTGTTTGGACTGTAGTGTGGCTGGAGTACTTTGGATCCAGAAGGTTAGAGGTTTTCTTCCCCAGTTCATGGCCACCACATCATGTACATACTGACAGTTGATATAATAATGGTTTCTTCTCATCAAGCAATCTTATTTTAGGCAGCCCTTTTTACAACAGCAGTCATTACAAAGTGCTTTACAGCAACCCCAGATTATACCCCAAAGAGCAAGCAAACAAAAGCTTACCTGTTCTTTATTGCTTCCCAGAGCTGGTAAGACTTCCTTAACCGTCCTCTCCACGAGCACCCCGCCCACCAGTCGGAAGCACTTCCTGGTTGGATCCACGTCTTTTAGGGTCTCGATGACTAGGCTGACAAAAAAAAGAGGGAAGTTGTGAGAGGAATGTAATAAGAATGAATATCAAAAAGTTAAGACATGAGGCTCCTCCCGTCGGACCTTTTCCTCCAATGCATTTTGAGAGGGAGGCGAGGAGAGAGGAAATGAGGAATCCAGGGAAGACTTGATTCACCTCACAGTGTCCAAATCTCTCATCTCTAACACCTTACAGACCGATCAAAGATTCTTCCTCTCTGTGGCCAAGTCCATAGTTAAGTCAACAGAAGTGAACAGTGAGTGAAATAGGAGCGGTAACTAGTACTGTAGTTACCTGTGCTCGTTGATCTCCATCTCCAGCTCTGCAGCCTTGGAGGCCATGCTGCGCTGTTCTGAGCGCATCCTCTGGAATGCAGCCACAACCTTTTGAACACACCAAATGCATCACATTTAAACATTCACTCATTATAATATGCCCTTCAACAAACCCTTTTATACAAAGTGACTGAAAAATCTGGTGACCTGCGGGAAGGCCTGCGTGGGCAACAACTTTAGTCGGTGTCAAAGCTCTCTTACAGTAGTGCATGCATACATACTCGTATCCGGGTCCCTAGTTGGAGTCGAACCCATGATCCTAGCGTTGCAAGCACCATGCTCTACCAACTCAGGGCAGCCACAATACACACACATTTCTGAACTTACATTGGATTGAACAAAGTTGCAAAAAGCCTCGTTATATAGGCCTACCTGGAAAAGGAAATATTATTAGACCAGTTATTGATTAGCTACAAGTAAATACAATAGTCGTTTATTTGTGATTTGTCAAACTGGATGTATTACCAATGCAGTTCTGTATGCCACTGGTTGGCAAGGGAGAGCGACGCTAATAGCACGAACAGTGACAGGCAGAAATAGTTTCTCATCTGCTCAACAGCACAACCAATCCCTTCCTTGCAATTCGCCTGAGTATCTTACGTTAATGAATACTGATAGAAACATAGCCAGGCTAACAGATTGCAGATAGCTAAAATGATTATAAACGCAATGAGGTATTGTGAATACGACTGATATCAGACTTGGCCTCTAAGTCATAAAATATCAGTTTTGAGGAAAACACTAGTAGGAAGCAGACGATGGGAGCGAGCTAGATAGCTAGCTTGCTAACGTTAGCTAGCCAGATGCGTGACTGGCAAGTCCGGGTTTGTATCTCAAAGTCCGCAACTATTAAAAAGCATTTGCTAACAACACATGAATATTCTGACAATTAAGGATTTAAAGGAAAGTGGGGATACCTGCTCGGCCGACGGCCCTGATTGTTTCCCCCCGATAATGTTGCTGGGTTTGCTAACCGTGTTGCTACTGTTCGCTGCCATCTTGGAAGAGTGTCGCTAGTGGTGGGGGCTGAGGGCCCAAAGCTGACTATCTTGAGCTGTCTCATGTGATTGCCTGTTAGGAAAACCGTAATCAAAACAACACATGAAGAATGTTGTACTAGCTTGTCTCGTAGTCGTGCAATTTGGCGCCGCAAACACAACGCAGGTAGTTACATTGTTGATGTTAAGATACTTTACTGACTGGATTTTGCATTAACTTGAAATTAAAACAGAGTCCAAAGTACAGCACGAGCAAAGAAGAGACTTATCTGGTGTTGCTCAGTTGGATACAGACAGATTTGTTTTGACACTTGCGTCAAGCCAATGTTCGTGCTCAGGTGCAGTTTAAGAAGAACTCAGGTGAAACATTTACTGGACTGTCATTCGTCTTGGGGCTCGAGCTGCATTGGGGTGCATCAAAGGTAACGACACCAGTCAACCTTTTAACTGACAGCTGAAAGTTGTTTACAATGCATGCGTCTGTTACCATAGCCCATTTTTGGGGGGCAATAGGGGTGAATTGGTTATTCTAAAATGAAAACGTAATGCCTTTAATTCATTTTCTGTCAAGGTGTCACTGACTTGTGAATGTAGGTCAATTAGTAATGTTCAGCTATTATAACTAGCCACATTTTTGACCTCTTACACTAATATTAACCCTTTAGATGCTTGACTTTTTAAAAACTAGGCAAGTCAGTTATGAACAAACTCTTATTTACAATGTTGGCCTAGGAACAGTGGGTTAACTGCCTTGTTCCGGGGCAGAATGACAGATTTTTACCTTGTCAGTTCTGGGATATGATCTAATAACCTTTCGGTTACTGGCCCAATGCTCTAACCACTAGGCTACCTGCCGCCCCGACTTAATCTAAACTCAAGTGTCTTTCTTTCCAGGATGTCATCATCATCGCCTCATCCAGTGGCAGCGGTGTGCCAGGTGACCGCAACCCCTGACAAGGAGGCCAACTTCACTGCCTGCAAGCGATTGGTGCAGGCGGCAAAAGAGGGTGGAGCCAGCATGGTTTTCCTACCTGAGGGGTTTGACTACATCGGCTCTAGTCGAGAGGAGACCCTGAATCTGTCTGAGAGGCTAACGGGAGACATTATCTCTCGCTATACACTGCTCGCCAAGTGAGTACTACTAGCTACTCAGTGTGGTTGTCTATTCTATTAATTTCTATTACATCCTAGTCTAATAACAATTCTTGAATGGGGGACTTCATCTCATCTTGTTCTGTTATTGATTAGTGTTTTTGCAGTTAATCCACATCTGTCCTTTCTTAGGAAGCTGAGCGTGTGGCTCTCTCTTGGAGGGTTTCATGAGAGAGGGCATGACTGGGAGGAGGACAGGCGAATCTACAACAGTCACATCATCATAAATGAAAAGGGTATGAACACACACACACACACACACACACACACACACACACACACACACACACACACACACACACACACACACACACATTTACATTTAAGTCATTTAGCAGACGCTCTTATCCAGAGCGACTTACAATTTGGTGCATTCACCTTAATCCACACACACACACACACACACACACACACACACACACACACACACACACACACACACACACACACACACACACACACACACACACACACACACACACACACACACACACACACTGAAGTGCTGACACTTTCACTTAACCCTACAGGTGATATAGTGTCCGTATACAGGAAGTCCCACTTGTTTGATGTGGAGCTGCCAGGAAGAGGTGTGTCCTTAAAAGAGAGTGCCTTCACCATACCTGGATCCAGTCTGATTCCTCCAGTCCAAACTCCCATTGGCAAGGTCATTCTATGATTCCACCAATTCTGCTCTCATTGAATTGTTATTGCAACTAACCTTCATCTTTGTACACCAGATTCTTAGATCTACCACCCCAGTATTCTGTCACTGTATTGTGTTCCAGGTGGGACTGGGTATCTGTTATGACCTGAGGTTCCCTGAGCTGTCATTGGCTCTGCTGCGACAGGGGGCGGAGATTCTCACCTACCCGTCAGCGTTTACTGTGGCCACAGGTGCTGCTCATTGGGAGGTGGGATAGATTTTTGCAGAAACACACATCTTCCTCTGTCTTGTACTATAATTTCTACTAGCTACTATTTCAAGCACTGCTGTTTCTATGTTTTAATACAAGTTATAACAGTGTTGTTCGAACATGGTCCTGGGGACCCACAGGGTTAGCAGGCTTTTGTTCCAGTCCACACCTGATTCAAATCATAAACTTCATTAGTTGATTCAGGTGCCTTAGTACTGGGCTAGAATCCCTGTGGATCCTACTCTTCAGCACCAGTATTGAAGAATGTGGACCAATATAAAACACGCTGCTCTTCTAACCGCAGGTGTTGCTTCGCGCCAGGGCCATTGAGACCCAGTGCTTTGTCCTTGCCGCAGCCCAAGTGGGCAGTCACCATGAGAAGCGTTCGTCGTACGGCCACGCCCTGGCTGTGGACCCCTGGGGGGTGGTGATGGGGGACTGTGGAGGAGAGAACACAGGCATGGCTCTGCTGGAGATTGACTTGGAGAAGCTCAGGGACACACAGAGAAACATGCCTGTGCAGCAACATCGCAGAGACACTAGCTTCTACTACAGTTTGGGTGGAAAGGACTGACAATCAAAGTGTGTGTCCTAATTCTCCACGCTTTTTCTTGAAGTGTACACTTGTGCACTCCCCCACATAGATTTAACAGCATAGGATTTGTGTAAGCATGTGGCTATTACACCAATCCTATCATTTTTGGGGTACAAGCAAATTTCAGGGAAGAGGGTGGAGAATTGGGACTAAGCACGTTCCTATCAGAAAAAAACACTGGAAGAGCAGATTTACCATGTTAATGATGTCAACGTTGGTATGCTGTATACAACCAGTAGATGGTGATATTGGTATGAGTCTTTTACACTTCTTTTTTCCCCCGCAAATTTATTATCGATGCTGTAATCAAGAAGTTCCCAATCTTTTAAAGATGTCATCGACTTTCTGGCTTTTTGACCTTTCAAATAAGAGAAACTAGATTTTCTAGCCACACTTTAATGTTAGCCATGACCAGAAGATATTCCTCTCTTACCAAATGCATGGGGGTTTCCAATGAAGCACTGTATGTGTGTGTTATGACGGATTAAATGAGGACATGGATGAAAGAATCTGTTTAATAATACATGTATTATACAGGTCAAAAATCCTTTGTTGCAAGAAATGTGTCATATGAACTTGTTTTACTTCAAATCTAAAACATTGCACTCTGACTATTCCCAATCCAATGTCATAGTTTTGGCTTTTAATGTATATTGTTTTATTGTACTTGATGAAACATTTTAATAATAATGTCAAATCCAGCCTCTTTGCTTCTTCTCTCGCTCCTTACGACGGCGGGCGATCAAGAAACCGGATGTTAACGTCACTGGTACAGGATCCCCCCCCCCCCCCCCCCCCCCACTAGACAGTACAGCCACAAAGTCGTTAATATCATGAAAACAAAAAATAACTTTTGGTCTTAATTTAACGCTAGGGTTAGTCATAAGGTTAGCAGTGTGGTTACGGTTAGGTTTTAAAAAATCGAATCGAAATTGTAAAAATAGGCGGGGTTTATTACTTTATGTATGTATTAACTAGTGACGACCCACAGGAACGGGACAAAAAAAAACATGGGGAGAATGTCAAATATATTTTAGTAAAAACTCTCCGTTTTTACTCAAGAAAAGGATGATTCGGTATGTCCCGGGTGGAATAGGGATTGCAAAGGTAAAGTATGTTGCTGGTGCACACCGCGGTGTGATGAGGTTATATTTTACACACTATCGTAACTACCGTTGGCAATTTTAACTGAATACAGGTTGCTCATCTCTCCATGCATTATTTTTAAAATCATTTTCACCATAATGATGTTGCACATATTCAGCATATGATGCATTTATATAGAAGTTTGACAGGTCAGTTATGCATATAATAAGAAATCGCTTTGTGAAATTCATCATGCCAAATGGTGGAGTTGCATCAAAATCGATCAGGCCCCCCCTTAACCAACTGATGTTATGAAGGAGCGCTCGAGCCCCTGCCAGTCGTAGCTTGTTTGTTAGCAAAATTCTTGTTGGCTTTTATATCATACTACGAGACAGTTATTCGCAGATAAATCGTACTTATTTGTGGTTCTAACTAGCTGGCTGCATCTTTTATGTGACATTTAGGATGATGTCATTGTAAGTTATAACATTTGTTGTATCATCCAGAAACACTGCTGACCTAGCTTTTAAAAAATGTCATAGCACCCCCATGGCATGATATATCAGAAAGGCGCGTGATGACAGATACTGTAGTTGCAGTGGAACTTGGTATTTTCATGCTTATTTAGTGGCCAGGTAGCTTACACAGTAAAACAGAGATACATATAGTTTGTATTGCATGCAGATGTTATGGCATAAATCTATATGGAGGTATTGCATATGGATATTTATTTTTCCTTCCTTTTCACCCATGCATTGTCCTATGTATCACGTGATTATTACCAAACCATAACTATATGAATGGAATGTGTCAGCTTTGTTTTACATGCTGCAAAATATGATGCTAGGGTGAGTATGGGGCATAGATTGGCCTCTGCATGTGAGCAACAGGAAAGAACCTCAGGCCTCACCCACAATTTCTTTGGGTGAAGATTTGCTTTTTTAGGGTAAGTCGATGTCTTTTTCTAGTTTCTGCTCGTATTCATTTGCCCCATGCAGCTACAGGTAACTGCCAAAAATAAAGGAAACACCAACATAAAGTGTCCTATTGGGGAATTGGGTCACAACGAGCCAGAACAGATTTAATGCACCTTGGCATAGATTCTACAAGTGTTTGGAACTCTGGTGTCACATCCCTCCAATATTCTCCCGCAAGAAATTCCATAATTTGGTGTTTTATTGGGGGTGGAAAACGCTGTCTCAGGCACCGCTTCAGAATCTCCCGTAAGTGTTCAGTTGGTGACTGAGACAGCCATGACATATGGCTTACATTGTTTTCATGCTCATCAAACCATTCAGTGACCACTCGTGCCCTATGGTTGGGGACATTGTCATCCTATGGGGGCATAGCCATGGTAGGCAAAATAATGGCCTGCTCATAATTTTTATACATGACCCTTAGCATGATGGGATGTTATTGCTTAATAAACTCAGGAACCACACTTGTCTTTTCAGTGCTGCATGATTAAGTTAGCCTTCTGGAGCTCTTGACCAGAGCATCCAGTTGGAGTCCATTGTGCTTGAAGTGGACTGAAATAGGTGCCTGCTGGTACTCTTTATATTATTTAAGTGCATGATGGCATTCATAGTATTTAAGAGACAATATTCATGTCCATATTTGGTGTTCCATCTATGACAGTGCTGACATATCATAGAAGAATCATCTGTTTTTAATTCTCACTTCTACAATGTCACAACCCAAGTTCCTGCCCTGTTGCTTCTAGATGGTGTGGCATATTTCTGAAGGCCTAGCCTACATCTTTTTTTCATTTTTGTTGAATCAGCTCTCGAAGTAAGCACTTCCTATTTTTCTTGAGATGTACCAGGTCTTCCTTTGAAACTTTCTGCTTGGGGATTGGGGATAGGCAGCGCTGTCTGAGGAGGGTGCTTCACCATTATGGTCTGATTCCTAGAATATGCAGCATAATGCAAGCTTATAGCGCTTGAGATTTTATTTAAGGTTTCTCACAACTTGCAATTGAACAGTTTTGCATTATAAGGCTATATCCTTGATTATTACAGTAGGTAGGGGAGGTATAGTAGTTAAAAAAAAAAAGTTATTGCTTTTATTTTGTTTGGAGGTGCGTCAAGTCAACCTGTAGTGTTGGCAGTGGGGACTATGCCTTACAGGAGATGTGATCATATCACTGAGGGACAGGCAAAATGCTGAGTCATATCCCAGCAACACTCTCCCCTGGCAACATTTAGCTCCTTGACTACTGACAGAAGAGGACCGCTTTCTCTCCTACTCTATAAGTTGTAGGAGATGGCAATAATGCTGTTGCCATTCAAACACATGTGTTCTACACACCTCACTCCTCTCACACATTCTAAAATGTCAGAGTGAAAATTGATAAGGAACAAGTATCCATTGTAGCAGGGTTGGGGGCAATTCCATTTAAATTCCAGTCAATTCATGAAGAACACTGAAATTCCAATTATCTTCACAGCTTTTCAATAAATATTTTTTTTATTGGAATTTGGTTTACTTTCCGAATTAAAATGGAATTGACCCCATCACTGCATTTTAGTAGCTGTTTTATAAAGTCATCATCCTGTCAACTTTAACCTAATGCTGTATTTGTTCTGATACGAGATCAAAGCTTAGCCTAAGTGTGCAGTAGGCAACTTCATGTACCTGACATCTGTTGGATTGAAGTCTATAAAGATACTTCGCCAATTTATGATTGATCATTTCATACCCTATTGGTTTGTCATGTCAGGCTGGTTCTGAGACTCCCCTGGGAGTGTTCATTTCACTATTGGCTCTTATTGGGCTGTTGTAAACTAAAAACCTTCCCTCTGTTGATAATGAAGCCTGAAGGTTGTGTTCACGACTTTACCTCAACCTTGTGAAAAGGTGAGAGGAACAAACATGCGCCTCTCCAGACGTGGTAGGAACAGACAGTTCCATGTGAAATTGTAACAAGATTTAAATTACTAACATATGTCATACGGTACAAGTCAAAATTATGAACACACACTCATTCAATTTTCTACATTGTAGAATAGTAGTGACGACATCAAAACTATGAAATAACATGTATGGAATCTTGTAACCAAAAAATGTGTTAAACAAATCAAAATATATTTTAGATTCTTCAAAGTAGCCACCCTTTGCATTGATGACAGCTTTGCACACTCTTGGCATTTTCTCAACTAGCGTCTAAAAACAAACAGAATTTAATTTCATGCTTTGATTTGATACAGCTCAAATTGATTTCTTCATTCAAGGTGAGAGAGAGTTGTTAGCCTAGTGGTCCAGACTGTTGGTGTATTGGCATGACAACAATAGAAAATAGTAGGTTATTGTATATAAAGTTTTGGGACCAGGCTAGTGAAATGTAGGCTCTCTGGTGTGTTTCTTCCTCCATAGACACCTATGACAATGACAAAATGTTGATGTGACAAGATGTGTGTCTGTCTCACAACGTGTTCACAGAGGTGTGTCTGCAATGATTATACTTGAATGAAACATGAGCTGTAGTGACATCAGTTAAACTATCATGTCCTTTTGCTTTCATTGTTGAATGTTGATGAGTGCAAATGATCTGGATTAGGCCTAGGAGGACTTCTGACTCTTCCTGTCATAATGAGTTTGTGACTTGCATCTGTATATGTCCAAGTTAGCATTACTCATTGTGTATTTATTACAAAAAAATAAAAAATCTAATATTTCTCTATTTTCTTTCTCTCTGCACTGTTGGGAAGGGCCTGTAATTAAGCATTTCACGGTTAGTCTGCACCTGTTGTTTTCAAAGCATGTGACATAACATTTGATTAGATTTTAATTTCTGTTTAAAGAGAGAGGATACTAGACTATATCTAATCTCCCCAGAAGAGTCAGTGATACCACTGCCATCTTAAAATAAGTTATCAGAACAATACATTTAATAGAGGATTAGGCCTATAGTCAGTTACTCTACCCAGACTTTATCCCTCAGGCTCTCTGGCTGTTACTTGGTGACTCGTCTACAGATTAAATCAATTGCTGCCTGCCTTTTGATTTCATATGGTTCACTTTTGGATTAATTTAGTTCTTCATTGCACTGGGTCTGGTTGGGATGATGATACACTACATAGTTCTATTAAATTTAAACATATCGTTAGCTCAACCTGCTTCCATTTCAAATCCTAGGCCTAGCTTGTTTTACCACATGGAAAAAGATCACGTCTTGCTAGATAAGACCAGAAACCATTGTTAGAAGAATCATTAACCTGCGTATTCACAGTCATATAGGTTAGCTAGTGGAAAAAGATCACATCTTGCTGCATTAGACCAGAAACCATTGTTTAGAAGAATCATTAACCTGCTTATTCAGTCAGATAGGATAGCTACTATCTTTGATGATCTAGGTCAGATGTTGGTGTATCAGCCCTTCCTCTCTGGTTCTCTACTAACTCATCAGATACACTCTTGCTACTGTTTATTAACTGTGACTTTATTCCTAGTTATATGTACATGTTTACCTAGTACCCCTGCGCCTCGACTCTGTACTGGTTCCACGTGTATATTGGCAAGTTATCGTTACTCATTGTGTATCTATTATTACATGTTTTACTTTTCTATTATTTCTCCTTTCTTTCTCTGCATTGTTGGGAAGGGCCCGTAAGTAAGCATTTCCCTGTTCGTCTACACCTGCTGTTTACCAAGCATGTGATGAATACATTTTGATTTTATTTCTGATCTGGAAGGTGTTTTCCCCTGCCAACACTAGGGGGCACAATAGTGAAGTTACTGTGCTCTAGGAGTGTTGTTCTAAGCCAGCTTCACATCAGTGGACAGGATGTATCCACTCCTGTTCATGTGTGTGTCACTCTGTTCATCCTAATCCCCAATCTAAAAATAGGACCACACACTCCTGGCTGGTTCTTCCCACACAGAAATGTTTTGTTTGCATTCATGTGTTTCCACAAAACGGATGCAGCAAAAATGCCCCACATAACTGATGGACTGGAGAGGTATAAATATTTCAAATAGGAATCGATATCTCCATCTGAGGGGGGACCATATAAACAAAGGAACAAACACAAAAAGACAGAGTTCAGATTGGGACAGAGAGGTGTCGTGCACAACATGCAGGGCATACAGACTCATCACTCCTATCTAGCACACACTCCGACAAACAGACAGATGGAGGTAATGAGATGAATGGGCATAGTGATGCATGAGCATAGATGCATAATGAAGTGTCTGGGTCTGACGGCTCACACTCATGTCTCCTAATGACCTCCGCCCCTTCCTCCTTCCGTCACCAACTAGAAACAACCCTGCACTGAGGTTGGTACCAGGTTCGGAGTCAGACCTAATCTGAAACAGAAACCTTTACCAGACTCGGCCCTCTGGTTCCAACTTCCTAATCAGCCAGCCTGTGGACTTCCTTTTCTGCCTGAGTGTGTGTGTGTGTGTCAGCTACAATGGCATCGCCACAGTGCCCTACCCTGTGATCTGAGTTTGTGTGTGTTCTTTCCACTCAGGCCACTGCGTGTGTAGCGCGTAGCTAAATGGAGTCGGAGCAGCTCTTCAACAGGAACGGCTACTACAGGAACGGCTACAACAGTATCACCAGCGCCAGCAGCGACGAGGAGCTGCTGGATGGCACAGGGGTTGTCATGGACTTCCACACCTCCGAGGATGACAACCTTCTGGATGGAGACACCACCTCACCAGGTAGGCCCACTGCTAATCGCTGCTGACTACGCCATCAGACCCCCACAACCGCCCATGACGCTGGGTTGCTGTTCCTAACGGAGAGAGGGTCTGGCTGGGCTGATTTGTTCAGATAAAGAGGGTCTGTTCCAGGCCGGAAGCTGTGGGTCCATCCATGGATGGATGTTGTGAGCTGTGTTGTTGTGACTGTACTTCGTATCCTGGCCAGCTTGCCAAATCTGCACTGATGATACCACTCAATGCTGCCTTGCCTTTTGGGTCGCTCACTACCCTGGCTGTGATGTGACATATTGCCCTGCTGCTGTGCCGTTGATTTACTCCCCCCCCCCCCCCCCCCTGTTTCAGCTCCCAACATACACCCATCAACCATCTCCATTCATCCATGCCACCTTATCCCAAACCATCCTCCATCAGATGTCTCCTGCCTGCTGTCTCATCTCCATACCAGCGATTGGTGGTTGCAAACTTACCCACCATCTTGTTTTTGTTTTATGCTTACAGCCTAGTCCATATTAGCCTGGTCCCGGATCAACAAACATGTTTTTGCATGACAACGGCCATAGGACCGGGCTAATATAGTACAAAGAAACAGATCTGGAACCAGACTGTCCATTCCTGTAATCCTGTTTTATTTTGATACTTTCCCTGCTATCGCCATCCATACGGTACCTCATTCAGTACTCTATTCATTGTGCTTCACTTTCTGTTTACTTTGTGGTCGTGACTTGTGGCGTTACATTTTGCAGTGTGTGCTGCTATTGACCTTATTTGGTGCTTTTTTTGCTGCTTTTATAGGTTTTCCTGCTTGTTTCCTGTTGCTGCCTGCTGGCCTGATGCTTGATTTGCTGAGTCATGTCTTGTTACCGTAGTTACACTGGCTTCCTGCTGCTGCTCTAGGTTTGGGTTCTAGTAGCTGATCAAAAGAGAAACAACTCCCTCATATCTGAAATGATGTTTGATATGACAAGTCCCAGAGAAACAACTCCCTCGTGTATCTGTGCTATGATGTTTTAATATGACAAGTCCCAGAGAAACAACTCCCTCATATCTGAAATGATGTTTGATATGACAAGTCCCAGAGAAACAACTCCCTCGTGTATCTGTGCTATGATGTTTTAATATGACAAGTCCCAGAGAAACAACTCCCTCCTATCTGATATGTTCAATATGACAAATCACAGAGAAACAACTCCCTTAATATGACAAGTCACAGTTGGCTGCAGTGACAGTGCAAGCTTCCCTAATTACTATTCACAATCTGAAGGTCTTTTGAAGTGAAATTGAATCGAAAGCTAAGCTACCTCATGAACTTATTTCAGGGTTTTTGTGTGACAATTTTAAGTGCGTCTGAACTGAATATGTGAGTCTGAAAGAAGGATTATAAATGGATTACCGGTATTAAACCTCTTCTGGATAGGACCCTTCATCTCAATTTCTGCCTAAAATGACATACCCAAATCTAACTGCCTGTAGCTCAGGACCTGAAGCAAGGACATGCATATTCTGGATACTATTTGAAAGGAAACACTTTGAAGTTTGATGAGATGCAAAATTAATGTAGGCGAATATAACAAAATAGATCTATCTGGTAAAAGATTAAACAAACAAACAAAAAAATCTATTTAGATTTTTGTTGCATCATCTTTGAAATGCAAAAGAAAGGCCATACATTGAAATAGGAAGCTGTCAAGTTTAGGGAGTAATGGATTAGAAAACGTTACCAGCAAAAATATTGTAATCAGATTACAGCGTGGTTAAATGTGGAAGACACATTTCAGTTGAAGGCATTCAGTTGTACAACTGACAAGGTATTAGAGGTCGACCGATTGTGATTTTTTTCAAGCCGATAACGATTTTATTGGAGGACCAAAAAAAGCCGATACCAATTCAATCGGCCAATTTATTATTATTATTTTATATATATTTGTAATAATGACCATTAAAACAATACTGAATGAATACTTATTTTATCCAAATATAATACGTAAATAAAATCAATTTAGTCTCAAATAAATAATGAAATATGTTCAATTTGGTTTAAATAATGCAAAAACAGTGTTGGAGAAGAAAGTAAAAGTGCAGTACGTGCCATGTAAAAAAAGCTAACGTTTAAGTTCCTTGCTCAGAACACAAGAACATTTGAAAGCTGGTGGTTCCTTTTAACATGAGTCTTCAATATTCCCAGTTAAGAAGTTTTAGGTTGTAGTTATTATAGGAATTATGATGCGGCGACTATTTCTCTCTACACCATTTGTATTTCATATACCTTTGACTATTGGATGTTCTTATAGGCACTATATTATTGCCAGCCTAATCTCTTGAGTTGATAGGCTTGAAGTCATAAACAGCGCTGTGCATCAAGCATTGCTAAGAGCTGCTGGCAAACGCAGTAAAGTGCTGTTTGAATGAATGGTTACGAGGCTGTTGCTGCCTACCACCGCTCAGTCAGACTGCTATATCAAATCATAGACTTAATTATAATAAACACACAGAAATACGAGCCTTAGGTCATTAATATGGTCAAATCCGGAAACTCATTTTGAAAACAAAACGTTTATTCTTTCAGTGAAATACGGAACCGTTCTGTATTTTATAGAATGGGGGGTAAGTCTGAATATTGCTGTTACATTGCACAACCTTCAATGTTATGTCATAATTATTTACAAATCTGGCAAATTAATTACGGTCTTTGTTAGGAAGGAATGGTCTTCACACAGTTCACAACGAGCCAGGTGGCCCAAACTGCTGCATATACCCTGACTCTGCTTGCACTGAACGCAAGGGAAGTGACACAATTTCCATAGTTGATATTAACTAGTAACCATGAACATCAATGCCTTTCTTAAAATCAATACACAGAAGTATATATTTTTAAACCTGCATATTTAGCTAAAAGAAATCCAGGTTAGCAGGCAATATTAACCAGGTGAAATTGTGTCACTTCTCTTGCGTTCATGTTTCATTATTTATTTGAGGCTAAATTGATTTTATTGATGTATTATATTAAGTTAAAATAGGTGTTCATTCAGTATTGTTGTAATTGTCAAAATTACAAAAAAATTGTCAGATTAATCGCTATCGGCTTTTTTGGTCCTCCAATAATCGGTATCGGCGTTGAAAAATCATAATCGGTCGACCTCTAATATCTACATAGCGCTGATGTGAATCACACTGCTGCTCTCTCATTTAGCTATTTGCGCCTTACGGATTGTGGCTGATGTGGATGGCTCCTCACAAATCTAAATGTGTATTTGACCCTAAACAATGGTTGAATTCAAGAAGTTTAAGCTGCCTATCAATCATTGTTTTTGAAACCACTGGACAGCCAGTGAAACATGCGTACTTGCTACAGCTGCATAATGCGGATCCAAGCCTATGGAATAAAAGTTGGGCTTTTATTGCTAAATCTAATTCATGCTGATAAAAAAATCCATAGGCCTAATGGACACATGCTCAAACTTGCACACTTTTGATAGACTTAAAGGGGCAATCTGTAGTTGCTCTATACATACATACATGCATACATACATACATACATACATACATACACGCTACCGGTCAAAAGTTTTAGAACACCTACTCATTCAAGGGTTTATCTTTTATTTTTACTATTTTCTACATTGTAGAATAATAGTGATGACATTAACACTATGAAATAACACACATGAAATCATGTAGTAACCAAAAAAGTGTTAAAATATATTTTGATATGTTTATTTGAGATTCTTCAAATAGCCACCCTTTGCCTTGATGACAGCTTTGCACACTTGGTATTCTCTCAACCAGCTTAACCTGGAATGCTTTTCCAACAGTCTTGAAGGAGTTCCTACATATGCTGAGAACTTGTTGACTGCTTTTCCTTCACTCTGCGGTCTAACTCATCCCAAACCATCTCAATTTGGTTGAAGTCTGGGGATTGTGAAGGCCAGCTCGTCTGATGCAGCACTCCATCATTCTCCTTGGTAAAATAGCCCTTACACAGCTTGGAGGTGTGTTGGGTCATTGTCCTGTTGAAAAACAAATGACAGTCCCACTAAGCCCAAACCAGATGGCATTGCGTATTGCTGCAGAATGCTGTGGTAGACATGCTGGTTAAGTGTGCCTTGAATTTGAAATAAATCAGTGTCACCAGCAAAGCACACCATAACACCCCCTACTCCATGCTTTATGGTGGGAAATACACATGCGGAGATCATCCGTTTACTTTTTCAGTTTTGAGAAAAGTTTGTAGAAGATAACAAACCGCTGTGTAATGTAAACTACTGTGCATCCTGTTTGCTTTCCCCTTGAGAATGAACACTGTTGCCCACAGCTCTAGCATGATGGTTGTTTCTTGTACAAACGGCGTTCACATACTATTGTAAAGCCCAGCTCATTGGCTATCTAGTTAGCTATGTTTCAAAATGATAGGTGGTCATTGGACCATGACACACTCAATCAAGTCAACACGCTCGTCTCATTGGTGCGTAATGATGGCTTACCTTCATGGGCTAATTGACATGTTGTGTAGCCAATACGTAATGTAGAATGTTGAAACAAGTTTGGTTGCCTTCTAGAGTGTCTGAGGATTGCACAGAAACCGAACTTGACCGGGTTAACTTATTTTGGCTCAAATCCCATTAACGGGATCGAGTTGACAACAGCCAGTGAAACTGCCGGGCGCCAAATTCAAACAGAAATCTCATAATTAAAATTCCTCAAACATACAAGTATCACACACCATTTTAAAGATAAACTTCTCGTTAATCCAGCCGCAGTGTCTGATTTCAAAAAGGCTTTATGACGAAAGCACACCTTGCGATTATGTTAAGTCAGCACCTAGTCACAGAAAAACACAGACATTTTTCCAGCCAAAGAGAGGAGTCACAAAAAGAAGAAATAGAGATAAAATGAATCACTAACCTTTGATGATCTTCATCAGATGACACTCATAGGACTTCATGTTACATAATGCATGTATGTTTTGTTCGATAAAGTTCATATTTATATCCAAACATCTCAGTTTATGTTCAGTAATGTTTTGCTCCCAAAACATCCGGTGATTTTGCAGAGATCCACATCAATTTACAGAAATACCCATCATAAATGTTGATGAAAATACAAGCGTTATACATGGAATTATAGATATACTTCTCCTTAATGCAACCGCAGTGTCAGATTTCAAAAAAGCTTTACGGAAAAAGCACACCATGCAATAATCGGAGTACAGCGCTCATAGACCAAAACAAGCCAAACAGATACCCGCCATGTTGTGGAGTCAACAGAAGTCAGAAATAGCATTATAAATATTCACTTACCTTTGATGAGCTTCATCAGAATGCACTCCCAGGAATCCCAGTTCCACAATAAATGTTTGTTTTGTTCGATAAAGTCCATACATTTATGTCCAAATACCTCCTTTTTGTTCGCGCGTTTAGTTCACAATTCCAAATTCCCGATGCGCAGGCCAGACGAAAAGTCAAAAAGTTATATTACAGTTCGTAGAAACATGTCAAACGATGTATAGAATCAATCTTTAGGATGTTTTTAACATAAATCTTCAATGTTTCAACCGGAGACCTCCTTTGTCTTTAGAAAGGAAAAGGAATGCAGCTACGTCTCACGGGTGTGCACCTGACTGAGCTCATGGCACTCTGCCAGACACCTGGTTGAAATGGCTCTTATTCTCTCCTCCTTCGCAGTAGAAGCCTGAAACAAGGTTCTAAAGACAGTTGACATCTAGTGGAAGCCTTAGGAAGTGCAATATGACCCCATAGACACTTTATATTGGATAGGCAAAGACTTGAAAACCTACAAACCTCAGATTTCCCACTTCCTGGTTGGATTTATTCTCAGGTTTTTGCCTGCGTTCTGTTATACTCACAGACATCATTCAAACAGTTTTAGAAACTTCAGAGTGTTTCCTATCCAAATATACTAATTATATGCATATTCTAGCTTTTGGGCCTGACATGCACATTTGTGGCCTGCTGGAGGTCATTTTGCAGGGCGCTGGCAGTGCACCTCCTTGCACAAAGGCGGAGGTAGCGGTCCTGCTGCTGGGTTGTTGCCCTCCTACGGCCTCCTCCACGTCTCCTGATGTACTGGCCTGTCTCCTGGTAGCGCCTCCATGCTCTGGATACTACGCTGACAGACACAGCAAACCTTTTTGCCACAGCTCGCATTGATGTGCCATCCTGGATGAACTGCACTACCTGAGCCACTTGTGTGGGTTGTAGACTCAGTCTCATGCTACCACCAGAGTGAGAGCACCGCCAGCATTCAAAAGTGACCAAAACATCAGCCAGGAAGCATAGGAACTGAGAAGTGGTCTATGGTCACCACCTGCAGAGTCACTCCTTTTTTGGGGGTGTCTTGCTAATTGCCTATAATTTCCACCTTTTGTCTATTCCATTTGCACAACAGCATGTGAAATTTATTGTCAATCAGTGTTGCTTCCTAAGTGGACAGTTTGATTTCACAGAAGTGTGATTGACTTGGAGTTACATTGTGTTGTTTAAGTGTTCCCTTTATTTTTTTGAGCAGTGTATATCGAGCAACAACTGTCCCAATTTCGGGACACTGATCCAGTGAGGTTTTAAAGTACATTTATCAAACCATGGATGTAAGGAGAAGCCAAGGAAAACCAAAATAATGACAGCCTTTTGTCTTGTTTATGTTGATTGAGTCTGATTGAATGTAATAATGGTCGAAACTAGTTTATACAATTTTTATAATCTAATTGAAGTTGTGCTTAGGGGCACACAGTGCTTGACATATTTACTCTGCTGCACAATACTCCTTATCCACTGTCTCTCACCAGTGTGTACAAGCGCAGAGTTCCTCCTGTGTTTAAATGTTTGTGTGTGCGTGCATGCGCCTCTGAAAGCAGTTATGAATTGCTGAGTACAGGGCTAGTTTTTGTCATATTAAGCTCCCCCACAGAGTCCAGAAGTAAATGAAGATGTGTAACCAGAGAATGGACCGGCACTAACGCTACTGCTAATACTGCACAATGTGTGAATACCAAAATGTAGCCTAACGCCTGTTTTGCTGCCTGCCTGAGCGCCAGTGTGTTTCTACTTCTTTTTAGCGGACTTCTCGTCATATTTCCAAGCATGTCAATGAACGGATGTAGCAGTTGAATGTTGAAACGCTTGGGAAACCAGGTTAGTGAGTCTGAATGCTTTAATGCAACATTGCTGGAGCCTCAGGGCATGTTGGCTACATTGCTTCTTTCTGGGAGTCCTCACAGCCAGCTAACGAGGAAATGTTATGTCAAACTAGTGCACTCTGCTGTAACCTTCCATAACTTGGTTAGGCCATGTGGATATGTTTTTCTTTAGTGTTACTGGAGACCAGAGACCATTGATAATTTTTGACCCAGTGGAGACTGGCTATATAGTAGTACTGCTCCAGTGAGGGTGACCAGGTTTTGTTTAGTAGGACACAGAGAAAGCATGCCAAGGCGGGCCACTGTGTGTCTGTGTGTAAAGGGAAATTTCCGGTGAACCAAAAGGAGAGCAGTTGTTGATAACATCAGTCAGAATCCAATCTTGTTTATTTAACAGTTGCAACAGGGAGACACCTCCAGAGCAGAAGCAGAAACAAATTGTAACGGGCCTTCTCTGAGAATACCCTTCTTATTAATCACACAGCACCTAATGTTCTGTAAACATCAGCCGAGAGGCTTGTAGGATGTCACAACATCAGCTGCTACAGAATCACATAGTGTCACAGATACATTATCAGTGAACCCTTGACTCAGTCTGGAGTCTAACTTTAGCCACAACATTCAACACTGGCAGACATTTGATACTGGCAGTTACACAGGTCAAAGGTAGAACATCAGTACTTTGTTACAAGATAACTATAGAAAACTACTTAACCATGTATGTTTTAAGTACCATACTTAATAAAGTCCTGTTTCCCTTCCCCCTAGGGAATGAGTATGAGTTGGGTTACAAGGTCACTCAGTAATCTCTTCCCAATCAGTGGTCTCCATTCTCCAAGTCTGCAAAATTTCTCAGTGAACCTAGGTGTAAGCTACTGCCTGTAGGTGTATCCATGTGTTACTAAGTAACAGGCTACTCAAGTCAGTGTTCATACACATGCCCACATGTTATATACAAAAGTATGTGGACACCTGCTCGTCATCTCATTCCAAAATAATGTGCTTTAAAATGGAGTTGGTCCCCCCCTTTGCTGCTATAACAGCCTCCAGTCTTCTGTGAAAGATTTCCACTAGAACATTGTTGCAGGGAGTTGCTTCCATTCAGCCACAGGCACAAGTTAGGTTGGGCACTGATGTTGGGCGATTAGGCCTGGCTCGCAGTCGGCGTTCCAATTCATCCCAAAGGTGTTTTGATGGGGTTGAGGTCAGGGCTCTGTTCAGACCAGTCATGTTCTTCAATCAATCAATCAAATTCATTTATAAAGCCCTTCTTACATCAGCTGATGTCACAAGGTGCTGTGCAGAAACCCAGCCTAAAACCCCAAACAGCAAGCAATGCAGGTGTAGAAGCACGGTGGCTAGGAAAAACTCCCTAGAAAGGCCAGAACCTAGGAAGAAACCTAGAGAGGAACCAGGCTATGAGGGGTGGCCAGTCTTCTTCTGGCTGTGCCGGGTAGAGATTTAAAACAGAACATGGCCAAAATGTTCATAGATGACCAGCAGGGTCAAATAATAATAATAATAATAATAATCACAGTGGTTGTAGAGGGTGCAACAGGTCAGCACCTCAGGAGTAAATGTCAGTTGGCTTTGACACCGATCTCGACAAACCATAGGCTGAAACAGGAAAGGGACTTCCCCAAACTGTTGCCACAAAGTTGGAAGCACAGAATAGTCTAGAATGTCATTGTATGCTGTAGCATTAAGATTTCCATTTTACTAGAACTAAGGGGCCTAGCCCGAACCATGAAAAACAGCCCCAGACCATTATTCGTCTTCCACCAAACTTGACAGTTGGCACTATGCATTTGGGCAGGTAGCGTTCTCCTGGCATCCGCCAAACCCAGATTCATCTGTCAGACTCCAGAGAACGCGCTTCTACTGCTCCAGAGTCCAATGGTGGCGAGCTTTACACCACTCCAGCCGACACTTGGCATTGCGCTTGGTGATCTTAGGCTTGTGTGCGGCTGCTCGGCCATGGAAACCCATTTCATGAAGCTCCCGACGAACAGTACTTGTGCTGACGTTCTTTCCATAGGCAGTTTGGAACTCTAGTGAGTGTTGCAAACGAGGACAGACGAGTTTAATGCTCTCCAGCACTCGGCGGTCCCATTCTGTGAGCTTGTGTTGCCTACCACTTCGTGGCTGAGCCACTGTTGCTCCTAGATGTTTCCACTTCACAGTAACAGCACGTACAGTTGACCAGGGCAGCTCTAGCAGGGAAAAAATTTGAAGAGCTGCTTTGTTGGAAAGGTGTGCATCCTATAACAGTGTCACATTGAAAGTCACTGAGCACTTCAGTACGGGGCATTCTACTGCCAATGTTTGCCTTTCAGTGTCCGTCCCTATGTAAGAATTTCCACAACACTCCATAGTCAATCTTAAATGAATCATTGTTTATTGCCAGCGCCCTGGAGAGGTTTCAACCAACTCAATGCACCATAGTACACATGTCAATCAGGAGCTCTGCCTGGGTAGTCCCAGCAGTTGCCTTATATACGTCTATACACAGACAAGTTATATTTGCATGATATAGCATAGTTAATGATTCATTACCGGTTTGTTTCATTCATGTGACCGACCAATACTGGTTCATAACATGTGACAGACCAATACCTCACAAGGCTTCTTCTCTCTAAGCTGAGACCCTGAAACTGAGAAATCTTTCGTTCTCAAAACAAGGTTTGGGCGTACTGCCAAATTGCAGATACTGATAGTGAGGATTCGTTCAGTCAACCACTTGCATGAACACAGAAATTGGTCATTAGAACAGCACATGAATAGAACACAGAAATTAGTCCTAAGAGAAGCACATGAGTATAACATTTCCATCACAGGCGATTGCATGGCTGTGTGCTCGATTTTATACACCTGTCAGCAACGGGTGTGGCTGAAATAGCCGAATCCACTAATTTGAAGGGGTGCCACTTACTTTTGTGTATATATAGTGTAGGAACTGGATGAAGTGACTAGGGGAGTGAAAAATGAATTCTCATGAACCAGTTTGTCAGCTTGCCGTCCAATCAGCACGTGCCTAGTGGCAGTCCATGAAGTGTAAATGCCGGTATCTGTCAGGATTGTGCCTGTAGGTTAAGCTGCCTTTCTGTGTGTCTCGTGCTATTTATATGCACTGTGTGTTGGGGGTGGAAGTGGACCCTTGTCTGGCCCACCTTGTGTGCTGTGTCAGGCAGATGTGGGAATGTTCTTTAGTGGAACAGAATGGAACTACCTGATCCAGGCTTAGAACAGAGGAATTACATATTGGAACTGTGGAGATAGAACATATTTGGTGCTGGTTCATCTGATTTCTAGAACCCTGGTGCCACGTTAACTTTGTACTCTCTTTTGGGATTTACTTCCAAACTCCAGATGTGCCATCGCCTAGCAACAGGAACAGTGCTAAAAGGTAGGGGCTTCCTTGGTTGTTTGTTTGGTTTGATGGTGCCAGCACAGCAGTCAAAATGTCATCTTTCTTAATAATAAGTCATAGTGTGACTATACATTTCAGGTGCAGTGCTCTCTAGTGACTGATTTTGATAGAGCTGCTTCAGTTTTGCAGTGTGACAGTTTCACTCATGTGCACACTCATTGCCAAATGTGGCAGTGCTCTGCCTTCAAAGTATTCACACCCCTTGAGTTTTTTCACATTTTGTTGTGCTACAGCCTTAAAATGATTTAAATGTAGATGATGTGTCACTGTTATTCACACAATACCCCATAATGTCAAAGTGGAATTAGGTTTTTTGAATTTTTGAGCATGGTGAAGTTATTAATTGCACTTTATTTAACCAGGTAGGCTAGTTCAGAACAAGTTCTCATTTACAACTGCGACCTGGCCAAGATAAATCAATGGAGTTGCACATGGAATAAACAAACACAGAAGAGAAAAAGTCGATATACAGTGTGTGCAAATTAGGTAAGATGAGGGAGGTAAGGCAATAAATAGGCCATAGTGGTGAAATAATTACAATTTAGCAATTAAACACTGGAGTGATAGATGTGCAGAAGATGAATGTGCAAGTAGAGATACTGGGGTGCAAAGGAGCAAAAATAAATAACAGTATGGGGATGAGGTAGTTGGATGGGTTATTTACAGATGGGCAATGTACAGGTGCAGTGATCTGTGAGCTGCTCTGACAGCTGGTGCTTAAAGTTAGTAAGGGAGATATGAGTCTCCAGCTTCAGTGATTATTTTTTTGTTTTTTTGTTGCAATTTGTTCCAGTCATTGGCAGCAGAGAACTGGAAGGAAAGGCGGCCAAAGGAGCAGTTGGTTTTGGGGGTGACAAGTGAAATATACCTGCTCGTGCTACGGGTGGGTGCTGCTATGGTGACCAGTGAGCTGAAAAAGTGCAGGGTTTATCTAGCAAAGACTTACAGATGACCTGGAGCCAGTGGGTTTGGCAACGAATATGAAGCGAGGGCCAGCCAACGAGAGCATACAGGTCGCAGTGGTGGGTAGTATATGGGGCTTTGGTGACAAAACGGATGGCACTGTGATAGACTGCATGCAATTTGCTGAGTAGAGTGTTGGAGGCTATTTTGTAAATGACATATTTGGGGATCTCAGACGATATGAGAGGTTGAACAGGCTAGTAATAGGGGTTGCAACAATTTCAGCTGATAATTTTAGAAAGAGAGGGTCCTGATTGTCTAGCCCTGCTGGTTTGTAGGGGTCCAGATTTTGCAGCTCTTTCAGAACATCAGCTATTTGGATTTGGGTGAAGGAGAAATAGGGGAGGCTTGGGCAAGTTGCTGTGGGGGGTGGAGGGCTGTTGACCAGGTTAGGGTTAGCCATGTGGAAAGCATGGCTAGCTGTAGAGAAATGCTTCTTGAAATTCTCGATTATTGTGGATTTATTGGTGGTGACAGTGTTTCCTAGCCTCAGTGCAGTGGGCAGCTGGGAGGAGGTGCTCTTATTCTCCATGGACTTTACAGTGTGCCAGAACTTTTTAGAGTTTGCTGCAGGATGCAAATTTCTGTTTAAAAAAAGCTAGATTGGTTCCTATCTTCCCTGAAAAGTTGCATATCGCGGGGGCTAGTTGATGCTAATGCCGTACGCCACAGGATGTTTTTGTGCTGGTTAAGGGCAGTCAGGTCTGGAGTGAACCAAGGGCTTTATCTGTTCCTGGTTCTAAATTTTTTTGAATGGGGCATGCTTATTTAAGATTTTGAGGAAAGCACTTTTTAAAGAATAACCAGGCATCTTCTACTGACGGAATGAAGTCAATATCCTTCCAGGATGCCCGGGCCAGGTCGATTAGAAAGGCCTGCTCGCTGAAGTGTTTTAGGTGTATCAATACACTCAGTCACTACACTAGACTAATGACTTTCCTAGTTAAAACTTCTTATGGCTGCAATCCCGTTAACGGGATCGATATGACAACAGCCAGTGAAAGTGCAGGGCGCCAAATTCAAACAACAGAAATCTCATAATTAAAATTCCTCAAACATACATGTATCTTATACCATTTTAAAGTTCATCTTGTTGTTAATCCCACCAAATTGTCCGATTTCAAATAGGCTTTTCAGCGAAAGCACCACAAATGATTATGTTAGGTCACCGCAAAATCACAGACAAACACAGTCATTTTTCCAGCCAAAGACAGGAGTCACAAAAAGCAGAAATAGAGATAAAATGAATCACTAACCTTTGATCTTCATCAGATGACACTCATAGGACTTCATGTTACACAATACATATATGTTTTGTTCGATTAAGTTCATATTTATATCCAAAAACCTCGTCAAAAGCCACGTCAAATAACATAAATACTCATCATAAACTTTGATGAAAGATACATGTTTTACATAGAATTAAAGAAACTTGTTCTTAATGCAACCGCTGTGTCAGATTTCAAAAAGCTTTACGGCAAAACACAATATTCAATAATCTGAAAGAAGCGTTCAGCCACAAAAGCAAGCCATACAGTTACCCGCCAAATTGTGCAGTCAACAAAACTCATAAAAAGCATTATAAATCTTCACTTACCTTTGCTGATCTTCGTCGGAATGCACTCCCAGGACTCCCACTTTCACAAGAAATGTTCATTTTGTTCGGTAATGTCCATCATTTATGTCCAAATAGCTATTTTTGTTAGCGTGTTTGGTAAACAAATCCAACGTCAGGAAGCGCGTTCACTAAAAGCTGACGAAATGTCCAAAAGTTCCGTAACAGTCAGTAGAAACATGTCAAACGATGTATTGAATCAATCTTTAGAATGTTTTTAACGTGAATCTTGAATAACGTTCCAACCGGAGAATTACATTGACTTCAAATGAGCGATGGAACAGAGCTCCCTCTCAAGTGAACGCGCATGGTTAGAGCATGGTCAGGTCATGGCAGACCTGACTAATTCCTTTCTCATTCGCCCCCCTTCACAGTAGAGGCATCAGACAAGGTTCTACAGACTGTTGACATCTAGTGGAAGCCGTAGGAAGTGCAAACTCATCCATATATCACTGTGAATTCAATAGGATCGTGGTTGAAAATCGACCAGCCTCAGAAATCCCACTTCCTGTTTGGATTTTTTCTCAGGTTTTTGCCTGCCATATGAGTTCTGCTATACTCACAGACATAATTCAAACAGTTTTAGAAACCAGAGTGTTTTCTATCCAATATGAATAATAATATGCATATATTAGCAACTGGGACTGCGGAGCAGGCAGTTTATTATGGGCACCTCTGTGCACCTTTCATCCAAGCTACTCAATACTGCCCCTGCAGCCATAAGAAGTTAAATAAAATAAATACAAAGATACAGGCGTCCTTCCTAACTCCGGAGTAGAAAGAAACCGCACAGAGATTTCACCACGAGGCCAATGGTCACTTTTTAAAACAGAGTTTAATGACTGAAAAAAATGTTTTCCTATTTGCAACAAGGCACTAAAGTAAAACCAGGCATTGGAACCTAAATTATTTTCCAATCGTTTTGTTCTGAACAGAAACATAATTTTTTCTTTAACTTTCAATTGTTCCGACCAGCTAAATAATCATTCCTTTTTGTTTCTTTTTATATCTCAAAAATATATATATTTTTTATTTAGCTCGACATTAAATTACTTCACCAATGGATAGAGCAACGTGCTATGGAGCAGGCAAGCTATGTACACGCATTGGACAGACAAATGTAGTGTAGGGTACGGCATGCAACGTACATTTTGCGGGTGAGGATAGCGCTGGGCATCTTGTTATGACATGCCTTATCTGAATTAGGCACACAAAATTATACATATGGAGAAGATGCTTCTTTAAAGGAACTTTGGATGTCTTTGAATTTCAGAGAGTTGGCTTAACTAATGTTGAACCAGAGCTAGCCCTTGACCAAGACTCTCAGTTCCATTACATTACACGTAATGCTGCCTAGAGTTTTCGAGAGCTAGACCAGAGCTAGCTAACAAGCTAGCTAGCTAACAAACTTGTGTGTTCAGAGCGGCACCAGAATTAAAATAAAAACATGTCTTACCTTTTTGTAGTTAATACATCAACTGTGAAACGCCATAACTATGGTATCCTTAATAGTTGAAAAAGTGAATCAATTGTTCTCTAATAATAAAAAAATATCTCCCCTTAATTTCTGAATCACACCTGTAATGTCAGTAGCTACAGTAGACTATGCATGCTTTGTAGGGAGGGGCATATAGTCTACACACTCACACTGGCAAAGATTTTCAGTTGGCAGGCCCTGGAATGCACTTCTGAGTGACAGTGAGGGCTTTGCATAGGCGCTTTGTTGCGTTTTTTTGTGGGGCTGAAAAACATGCTCGGAACGTAAAATAACATTAACTGGTTCCCATACTTTTAAAATAGCGGTTCTGTTCCAGAACAGTATAGATCACTTTTGTTCTTGGTCTGGTTCTGTTCCTTGAAAAATGTTATTTTCCAGTTTTCAGTTCTGGTCCCTGAACCGGTTCCAACCCCTGAATAAAAATGCAAATAACGCTTTGTTTTCAGGACAAAGTTTATGTTTGGGGCAAATCCAACACATCACTGAGCACCACTCTTCGTATTTTCAAACATGGCGGTGGCTGCATCACATTATGGGTATAGTTGTCATTGGCAAGGACTAGGGAGTATTTTTTGGGGGGTGATAAAAAATCAAATGTAATAGAGCTAAGCACAGGCAAAATCCTAGAGGAAACTTAGTTCTGTCTGCTTTTCACAAGACACTGGGATATGAATTTACCTTTCAGCAGGACAATAACCTAAAACAAAAGGCAGAGTATACACTTACCAAGACTACATTGAATTCGTGACCTAGTTACAAAATGGCTGTCTAGTAATGATCAACAACCAACTTGAGAGCTTGAAGAATTTTTAAAGAATAAATGTGCAAATATTGTACATTTCAGGTGTGCAAAGCTCTTAGAGATTTACCCAGAAAGACTCACAGTTGTAATCACTACCAAAGGTGATTCTAAAATGTATTGACTCAGGGGTGTGACTACTTATGTAAATTACATTTTTGTATTTCATTTTCAATAAATGTGCAAACATTTCCAAAAACATGTTTTCACTTTGTCATTATGCGGTATTGTGTGTAGATGGGTGAGGGGAAACATACAGTGGGGAGAAGAAGTATTTGATACACTGCCGATTTTGCAGGTTTTGCTACTTACAAAGCATGTAGGTGTCTGTAATTTTTATCATAGGTACACTTCAACTGTGAGATACGGAATCTAAAACAAAAATCCAGAACATCACATTGTATGATTTTTAAGTAATTAATTAGCATTTTATTGCATGACATAAGTATTTGATACATCAGAAAAGCAGAACTTAATATTTGGTACAGAAACCTTTGTTTGCAATTACAGAGATCATATGTTTCCTGTAGTTCTTGACCAGGTTTGCACACACTGCAGCAGGGATTTTGGCCCACTCCTCCATACAGACCTTCTCCAGATCCTTCAGGTTTCGGGGCTGTCGCTGGGCAATACGGACTTTCAGCTCCCTCCAAAGATTTTCTATTGGGTTCAGGTCTGGAGACTGGCTAGGCCACTCCAGGACCTTGAGATGCTTCTTACGGAGCCACTACTTAGTTGCCCTGGCTGTGTGTTTCGGGTCGTTGTCATGCTGGAAGAACCAGCCACGACCCATCTTCAATGCTCTTACTGAGGGAAGGAGGTTGTTGGCCAAGATCTCGCGATACATGGCCCCATCCATTCTCCCCTCAATATGGTGCAGTCGTCCTGTCCCCTTTGCAGAAAAGCATCCCCAAAGAATGATGTTTCCACCTTCCTGCTTCACGATGGTGTTCTTGGGGTTGTACTCATCCTTCTTCTTCCTCCAAACATGGCGAGTGGAGTTTAGACCAAAAAGCTCTATTTTTGTCTCATCAGACCACATGAACTTCTCCCATTCCTCCTCTGGATCATCCAGATGGTCATTGGCAAACTTCAGACGGGCCTGGACATGCGCTGGCTTGAGCAGGGGGACCTTGCGTGCGCTGCAGGATTTTAATCCATGACGGCGTAGTGTGTTACTAATGGTTTTCTTTGAGACTGTGTTCCCAGCTCTCTTCAGGTCATTGACCAGGTCCTGCCGTGTAGTTCTGGGCTGATCCCTCACCTTCCTCATGATCATTGATGCCCCACGAGGTGAGATCTTGCATGGAGCCCCAGACCGAGGGTGATTGACCGTCATCTTGAACTTCTTCCATTTTCTAATAATTGCATCTTGAACTTCTTCCATTTTCTAATAATTGCACCAACAGTTGTTGCCTTCTCACCAAGCTGTTTGCCTATTGTCCTGTAGCCCAGCCCAGCATTGTGCAGGTCTACAATTCTATCCCTGATGTCCTTACACAGCTCTCTGGTCTTGGCCATTGTGGAGAGGTTGGAGTCTGTTTGATTGAGTGTGTGGACAGGTGTCTTTTTATACAGGTAACGAGTTCAAACAGGTGCAGTTAATACAGGTAATGAGTGGAGAACAGGAGAGCTTCTTAAAGAAAAACGAACAGGTCTGTGAGAGCCGGAATTCTTACTGATTGGTAGGTGATCAAATACTTATGTCATGCAATAAAATGCCAATTAATTACTTAAAAATCATACAATGTGATGTTCTGGATTTTTGTTTTAGATTCCGTCTCTCACAGTTGAAGTGTACTTATGATAAAAATTACAGACCTCTACATGCTTTGTAAGTAACAGAACCTGCAAAATCTGCAGTGTATCAAATACTTGTTCTCCCCACTGTACATATTTAATCCATTTTGAATTTGGGCTGTAACACAACAAATGTGGACTAAGTCGAGGGATATACTTTCTGAAGGCTCTGTTGGTAGCTATGAACCCTTCAGAAGAAATCTCACACATGGCTTCATATCCTCTTTGTGTATACGTGTTTGAGAGCGAAAGAGAGAAAGTTCATGTGTTTGTGGAAAAGGGAAGGAGAAGGTAGAGGAGAGTCTCTGTCTCGCACTAATGGTTTCACTCATTTGTTTATGGTAGTTTTCATCTTCTGGCTGTTTCTCTTGCTCTCCCCTGCTGTGGCTTTTGCTCTAATGGCATTTTGATTTTAGTGTGTGTGTGTGTGTGTGTGTGTGTGTGTGTGTGTGTGCGCGCACACGCTGTTCTGCCTCTGAGAAATTGCTTCATTCAAGTCAATTAGGCCTATTGATTGTGCAGAAAAACAGTTTTTCTAACATTAATATATTAATTTGTTAATTCCTTGGTAAGCAGCAAATTAAAACTGTAATGTACTGTATAGTGCTGCAGTCAATACAGATCAATATGATGCCAGCAGTACTGGCAGTTGTCTACCCTAACAACCAACCAGTGCGAGCCGATCGTCTTTCCTGTGACGACATCACCGGCCCCTTAGCAGTCAACTGCTGAGAGCTCGGCTCACACACACACACACACACACACACACACACACACACACACACACACACACACACACACACACACACACACACACACACACACACACACACACACACACACACACAGTCACAAATAAGCCTATGCACACAGCCCGCTATTCGTGGCTGCTGTAAATCATGGAGGCTGCCTCCATGGTAAACAGTTCGCCTAGAGACGAGTAGCTAACGCGCAGTGAGAGAGCTAACGTAAGCTTAGCGGCCAACTGTCAGTTAACCATGGAGGATATCTCAGCCGAGACCGACCCCTATCTCCCTTACGACGGGGGAGGGGATACCATTCCCCTGCAGGAACTGCCTAAAAGAGGTATGCCACGATCCCCGCACCTTTCCTTCCTTCTGTATGTAGGTTGGAGGTTCATTTCTGTCTGTCTGTCCATATGTCCGTCTGGCTACAGTTAGTCATGGAGCTGGATAATCTAACGCTCAAGCTCCCAGCTGTTGTTATAAAGACTAAAATGGTGTGGCGCTTATGATTTAGAACAGATAGGAGGGCTGTAATGTGTGTGTGGGCGACAATATTATCTAACTAATGTTAGCTGGCTGTCATTCTTTGACCATTCCCCTGCTCATTGATGATTAACCTTGGCTGTTTGTGACCCAATATCTGGGCTGTGTGTGTGCGTTATCTGCGTGGTGAATTAGCTGGGTGTGTTTTTTTCACAGGAAGGCTTAGCTGAGCTGGATGAAGCAGTGGCCAAGGAGTAGCAATGTGTGCCACTGCCTCCTCCCTTTAGTCTCTTGACTTAGAATAAGCCGTTAAATGTTTGTGTGTGTTCAAGAGAGAGACACGTGTTTGGTGTGTGTGGGAACACCTCTATAACAGCTTCCAGATGTTGGTCTCCGTGTGGTGCTGATCCATTTAACATGCAACAGTGTTTGAAGAAAAAAATATTTATTTTATTTTATGAATACAGTATTACTAACAGCACCCGATTTTAAACACATTTTGTCAAGGGATCAGTGGAAAACGTTTTGAGTGTTTAATACAATACAATGTATTGTAATATTGTTGATGTTCTTAACCCAGGGCATTATGGGCCTGGGTTAAGAACACAGGGATATAGGTATCCACACTAGGCTTACTCCACCAATTATACATTTTTCATCGCAATACTTCGTGTAATCCCATTTTTATTGTTATTAAACTGCAAAGTTTTCTCTGTAAATTGTCAGGATAATTAGCTTGAAAAATGAAAGATTCTCTACGATGCCTAAATGTTCCTTCCCAGGGCCCGAGACTTGGTTCATCTAGCCATGCGCTGCACAAGTCCTAGTAAAACTCTGTGTATGCTATTTTGATCTCACTTGAGTTGTGTTCTGATTATGAGGGAGTCCCTGATATATTTAGTATAAAAAAAGTGGTTCCAGAGAACAAAACACTAACTCACACTAACATCTATAAAGCATCTGCTATCCTCCTTATTACCTGTACAAAACCTTTACATTCTCAACATGATTCAATGTTGTGTGGATATATCCTTTTTTTTCACAGTTAACTAATATATTGTTCTATCTTCTCCAAGGCCTTAGCCATTCATGGCACACCGCTTAATAATATCCTTGCCTTCAATATAGTGCTGAGCAATTAGTGCTTTTTGAGGTTGTTTCAGTTTGATTATAAAAAAATAATCACTTTTTTTCATTCTTTTTTTTAATCAACTGTGCATAATATGGGTTGAATGCTGTGTAAGCGCAGAATAAAACAATTAATACAAGTTTTTTTTTTAATTGTAGTGGCTGCCCATTATTGCTTTAACATAATTTATTCACATTACTTTAATACAATATTTGTTTAATTTGATGTCTTTATTTAATTCCAAGTCATCATCTCATCTCTATAGAGCTGCTGCCTGTGAAGAACTACTAAAATAGTGATTTTGTCTGACAGCAAAGTAAATAAGGCATACTTTTATGACTGCTGAATACCAACTATCAATCTCTTAGATCATGTATTTTCAGATGACAATACATCTGGAAGCAGCTGCTTTCTATCCCTCTAGATTGAGAGAAGAAGAAACACACAGTCTCTGTGTGCTCCACACCATTCTTATTATAGCTCGGTGCTCCACACCATTCTTATTATAGCTCAGTGCTCCACACCATTCTTATTATAGCTCGGTGCTCCACACCATTCTTATTATAGCTCAGTGCTCCACACCATTCTTATTATAGCTCAGTGCTCCACACCATTCTTATTATAGCTCGGTGCTCCACACCATTCTTATTATAGCTCAGTGCTCCACACCATTCTTATTATAGCTCAGTGTTCCACACCATTCTTATTATAGCTCAGTGCTCCACACCATTCTTATTATAGCTCAGTGCTCCACACCATTCTTATTATAGCTCGGTGCTCCACACCATTCTTATTATAGCTCAGTGCTCCACACCATTCTTATTATAGCTCGGTGCTCCACACCATTCTTATTATAGCTCGGTGCTCCACACCATTCTTATTATAGCTCGGTGCTCCACACAGACAAGAGAAGTATGCGGGTGCACAATGGGTTGTGGTAATTGTAGTTGCCACGTTTTCTGCACTAAACTATCTAGAATATTGGCCGGTTGGCAACTACAACTCTCTACTACATCGCACAGTTCAGGCTTGATCTGATTTGTCTCTACAGAAACTGTGCATTGAGCTCACAGCAACAAAAAAAACGGAACAAAATGGAATTCAAATACTTTAAACAAAGTTGGTCAATTAGTTGTTTACAAAACGAAAAATAACCTACATTTCGGTTAATCGCTCAACTTAATCAGTGACGTGGTAGGTTAAGTTTATCTCAAAAGAGAGAAACTACTTAACGTCAGTCCTATTCCATCCACTTTCAGTTTACGGTTGAGCTCCTTAGGGTACGTCCCTATCTGTGTGTCGAGGATAATGGTTTGTGTTGGTGTAGTCCTTGTTCATTACTTTCCCTTGCTGAATGAAATACACTGGCAAAGGATTCTCTCTCTCTCGTTCCCTAAATGTTTTTTTTCTCTCTAGTCTGTTATGAGGTAGGCCTTTCGGTCACGTTTCCTTACTAGCCTCGTGCAGGCCAGGGTTAGTTGCAGCCTGCTGTTCTCCAGCCCCAGTCAGTCCATCTGCTGAGCTGAGCCTCCTTGATCTGCTTTGCAGGACTGGAGTAATGCTGGAGTAGCCTGATACTGGAGTAATGCTGGAGTAGCCTGATACTGGAGTAATGCTGGAGTAGCCTGATACTGGAGTAATGCTGGAGTAGCCTGATACTGGAGTAATGCTGGAGTAGCCTGATACTGGAGTAATGCTGGGGTAGCCTGATACTGGAGTAATGCTGGAGTAGCCTGATACTGGAGTAATGCTAGATTAGCCTGATACTGGAGTAATGCTGGAGTAGCCTGATACTGGAGTAATGCTGGAGTAGCCTGATACTGGAGTAATGCTGGAGTAGCCTGATACTGGAGTAATGCTAGATTAGCCTGATACTGGAGTAATGCTGGAGTAGCCTGATACTGGAGTAATGCTGGAGTAGCCTGATACTGGAGTAATGCTGGAGTAGCCTGATACTGGAGTAATGCTAGAGTAGCCTGATACTGGAGTAATGCTAGAGTAGCCTGATACTGGAGTAATGCTAGAGTAGCCTGATACTGGAGTAATGCTAGAGTAGCCTGATACTGGAGTAATGCTAGAGTAGCCTGATACTGGAGTAATGCTAGAGTAGCCTGATACTGGAGTAATGCTAGAGTAGCCTGATACTGGAGTAATGCTAGAGTAGCCTGATACTGGAGTAATGCTAGAGTAGCCTGATACTGGAGTAATGCTAGAGTAGCCTGATACTGGAGTAATGCTAGAGTAGCCTGATACTGGAGTAATGCTAGAGTAGCCTGATACTGGAGTAATGCTAGAGTAGCCTGATACTGGAGTAATGCTAGAGTAGCCTGATACTGGAGTAATGCTAGAGTAGCCTGATACTGGAGTAATGCTAGAGTAGCCTGATACTGGAGTAATGCTAGAGTAGCCTGATACTGGAGTAATGCTAGAGTAGCCTGATACTGGAGTAATGCTAGAGTAGCCTGATACTGGAGTAATGCTAGAGTAGCCTGATACTGGAGTAATGCTAGAGTAGCCTGATACTGGAGTAATGCTAGAGTAGCCTGATACTGGAGTAATGCTAGAGTAGCCTGATACTGGAGTAATGCTAGAGTAGCCTGATACTGGAGTAATGCTAGAGTAGCCTGATACTGGAGTAATGCTAGAGTAGCCTGATACTGGAGTAATGCTAGAGTAGCCTGATACTGGAGTAATGCTAGAGTAGCCTGATACTGGAGTAATGCTAGAGTAGCCTGATACTGGAGTAATGCTAGAGTAGCCTGATACTGGAGTAATGCTAGAGTAGCCTGATACTGGAGTAATGCTAGAGTAGCCTGATACTGGAGTAATGCTAGAGTAGCCTGATACTGGAGTAATGCTAGAGTAGCCTGATGCTGCAGTAGCCTGATGCTGCAGTAGCCTGATGCTGCAGTAGCCTGATGCTGCAGTAGCCTGATGCTGCAGAAGCCTGATGCTGCAGAAGCCTGATGCTGCAGTAGCCTGATGCTGCAGTAGTCTGATGCTGCAGTAGTCTGATGCTGCAGTAGTCTGATGCTGCAGTAGTCTGATACTGGAGTAGACAGATACTGGAGTAGACAGATACTGGAGTAGTGGTGGAGTAGTCTGATGCTGCAGTAGTCTGATACTGGAGTAGACAGATACTGGAGTAGTGGTGGAGTAGTCTGATACTGGAGTAGTGCCTATGTGCACTAAACCCTGACATTGAATGGTCTCACTTTAGGCATGTAACTGAACACACAAAGTGTGTGTGTGTGTGTGTGTGTGTGTGTGTGTGTGTGTGTGTGTGTGTGTGTGTGTGTGTGTGTGTGTGTGTGTGTGTGGTGTGTGTGTTGTGAACTCATTGATCAGTGTTGCTGTTGTGGTTGAAATCAGTCCCTTGTAGGATTCTGTTTTCATATTGTTATCATTCAGCTGGATGCTGTGTGTTAGCCTACACAGGTCGGGTAAATCAAAACATGAAGTGCCTGCTGCACTGCAGGACCAGGGTTGCCTATCCCTGTTCTAGAGTCTAGATTAGAACATCCACTCAACCTCATTATGAAGACATTATTCATCTCCCCCCCTGTGGATTTCACTCACAAATCAGGTTGGTTGGAAAGTAGAAGGCGATTATGTCCATCTCAATGATTGACTTGACTGCCTGCTCTGTTTGCCAGGCTGAGACTGTTTCAGCTGACTCCACAAGAACAAGCCATTTCACATTGGTCTTCCTCACGAAGGGAAGCACTAGATGAAAGCTATTAAACTAGTGTAACACACACACACTAGTTCCTGCTGCTCTCTGGGAAATGCCTATTTCTCTCTTACACTCCTATTTCTACATCAAAGGGCTTCATATAGACCTAATACTGTCATTGGAATGGCTTGGCTTGGCCTTCTAAAATCAGGTTAGAGGTCTGAGAAATCCTTTACTCATTTCTCTACTCCTAGTGGTAGCAAGTAGTGTAGTGAAAGCACACATTTATAGCGTCTCTGTTTATTAGTGTTAATAAATTAGTTTACTTTATTTTCTCATCCTCGCCATGGTCCTACTTTCCTCAAAATCAAATGTTATTGGTCACATACACATATTTAGTCGATGTTATTGCAGGTGTAGTGAAATGCTTGTGTTCCTAGCTCCAACAGTGTAGTAGTATCTAACAATTCACAACAATACACACATCTAAAAGTTAAGAAATATATAATTATTAGGATGAGCAATGTCAGTGGCATTGACTAAAATACTGTATATACATTGCCTTAGGAAAGTATTCAGACCACTTGACTTTTTACACATTTTGGTAGGTTACAGCCTTATTCTAAAATATATATATTTTCAAAGTACTTCTCCTCAATCTACACACAATACACCATAATGACAAAGCAAAAACAGAATTTTAGACATTTTTGCTAATTTATCAAAACAAAAAAAACATCACATTTTATTCAGATTCTTTACTCAGTACTTTGTTGAAGCACCTTTGGCAGCTATTACAGCGATTACAGAGTCTTCTTGGGTATGACGCTACAAGCTTGGCACACCTGTATTTGAGGAGTTTCTCCCATTCTTCTCTGCAGATCCTCTCAAGCTCTGTCAGGTTGGATGGGGAGTGTTGCTGCACAGCTATTTTCAGGTCTCTCCAGAGATGTTCGATTGGGTTCAAGTTCGGGCTCTGCCTGGGCCACTGAAGGACATTGAGACTTGTCCCGAAGCCAAGACACCACAGGAGTGGATATGTGCTTAGGGTTGTTGTCCTGTTGGAAGGTGAACCTTTACACCAGTCTGAGGTCCTGAGTGCTCTGGAGCAGGTTTTCATCAAGGATCTTTCTGTACTTTGCTCTGTTCATCTTTTCCTCGATCCTGACTAGTTTTCCTGCCCCTGAAAAACTTGCCACATCATGATGCTGCCACCACCATGCTTCACGTAGGGATGGTGCCAGGTTTTTTCCAGAAGTGACGCTTGGCATTCAGGCCAGAGAGTTCAATCTTAGTTTCATCAGACCAGAGTATCTTGTTTCTCATGGTCAGAGTGTTTAGGTGCCTTTTGGCAAACTCATAGTGGGCTGTCATGTGCCTTTTACTGAGGAGTGGCTTATGTCTGGCCAATCTCTACCATAAAGGCCTGATTGGTGGAGTGCTGCAGAGATGGTTGTCCTTCTGGAAGGTTCTACCAGCTCCACAGAGGAACTCTGTAGCTCTGTCAGAGTGACCATCGGATTCCTGGTCACCTCCCTAACCAAGGCCCTTCTCCCCCGATTGCTCAGTTTGGCGGGGTAGCCAGCTCTATGAAGAGTCTTGGTGGTTCCAAACTTCTTCCATTTTAAGAATGATGGAGGCCACTGTATTCTTGAGGACCTTCAATGCTTCAGAAATGTTTTGGTACCCTTCCCCTGTGCCTTGACACAATCCTGTCCCCTAACTCTTCGGATAATTCCTTTTTGACCTCATGGCTTGGTTTTTGCTCTGACATGCACTGTCAACTGTGGGACCTCCTATACCACAGGTGTACTCCAATCAAGTTGTAGAAACATCTCAAGGATGATCAATGGAAACAGGATGCACTCGAGCTCAATTTCAAGTCTCATGGCAAGGGTCTGAATACTTACGTAAATAAGGTATTTCTGTTTGTGCGTTGTCATTATGGGGTATTGTGTGTAGATTGCTGAGGATTTTTATTTATTTAATCAATTTTAGAATAAGGCTGTAATGTAAGAAAATGTGGAAAAAGTCAAGGGGTCTGAATACTTTCCGAAGGCACTGTACATATGAAATGAGTAAAACAGTATGAAAACATTATTAAAGTGACTAGTGTTCCATTATTGAAGTGACCAGCCTGCTAGTGAGTGACTTGTCATTCACCAGTGTTTGAACTTTGATCACATTCCCACTTCCCACAGATCAGGTGACAGTCCCAGGTTTCTAGTATTTTATGTTAGCAGTTAGTTCCTAGGATTGATATCCTTCCTTAGTTAGCTTAGCAGTTAGCGCCTTGTTTCCTAGCATTGAGATCCTTATTTAGCTTAGCAGTTAGCACCAACTGCCTCTCCTAGGTATCGTTATAGGCTAACACTAGGCTCTACAGCTTTGGATGTCATTGTGCCAACTGTGCCAAGCCACACAACGTTAGCCCCTGGATGACATGGTTGTACTAAACAGCCCCTGTGGCTGTATGCCACCCTACCTAACAAACTCCAGCACAATATCACACACTGCTGGGAAGTTCAGCAACTACACATCAGTGGTGTGTCCCTGACCGCATGCCATTGGAGAATGGTTTCGAAGGTCAGCAAACCATGAATCATCATCATAAATGAATCACATACCCGTGGCTCAGTTGGTAGAGCATGGCACTTGTAACGTCAGAGTTGTGGTTTCGATTCCCATGTGGGACCAGTATGAAAAATGTATGCATTCCCTACTGTAAGTCACTCTGCATGTAGTGTATGCTAAATGGGGGAAAAAATATCTTTAATGTATTTAGCCGTAACTTGACAACGACTTGTCATTAGCTTTGCATCCATCTTCTGCAGATTGTTAGGGTTAAATCGGGTTATGTCAGTTGATGTGATGTCACAGAGGGTTTTAGGTGAATACTTCCTACTACAAGGCCAGATTATCAACAGATTTGAGCTATGCCGGTATTGCTTTGCAGTGTATTCCTATTTCTCTCTCGCTCAGGTAAAATGTCTCTCTGTAAAAATACACAATACACTGTATGGTATTTCAGAGAGCTAAAAATAAGAATTTGCACAACAAAGAATGGGTCTAATGTTATGCATGCCTACCAGTTGTTTAAAGCACATACTTGAGGAGACAACATTCTCTTCTGATGTTTTTTTGGGGACACATAGTAACTTTGTTCTTTCCCGGACACATTCCAACAGAATCGTACAGTTGTCAGAATGACATGGGAGTTGCGCAACGTGAGCGATTTCCCTCTTTATTGGTAGAGTTGTATGGGTAGATGAATGTAGGGCTGTCTCTGTGCCTTTGAAAATAATATGTAATCCCTATCATACTCAGAGAATACTGCAAAACAATCCACTGAATTGGATAGTGCACTTAAAATTTGATTTTTATAAAGTGTTAGTCACGTGCCGAATACAACAGGTGTAGACCTTACAGTGAAATGCTTACTTACGAGCCCCTAACCAACAATGCAGTTTAAAAGAATACACATAAGAATAAGAAATAAAAGTAACAAGTAATTAAAGAGCAGCATCTTTGACGACTACGTGCCGTTGTCCGGTGCTACTTCGCATGAATGTGTCTTACTGTAGCAGTGTTTGTTTCTCTCAGATCACATCCACTGCAGAGAGAGATGACCTTTTTCAAAATGGCGGTTGGCTGCCCAGCTGAGTTGTAGTGCTGGGCACTACAAGTCACCTCTGCTCCATCTCCGCCTTTCTGTGTGTGTGTGTGTGTGTGTGCCAGCCAGCCAGCCAGTATAATCTATTTAACTATCCTTGTTAGATGCGCCGATGCACTGCTACCAACCAGCACAGTCGAGCATGACTGGATCTGGGATATCAAGCATTAGCAGTGATCATCAGGCATTATTCTTGATTATCATCATGAAGGACATCATTTTGGAATATATATTTTTGGAAATATGGAAATGTATCTCCTATCCTGCATCTCTGCCAGTTGAAACATTTTAAGTGTTGTAATGCAATTTAAAATATTGCTACATTCTCTGTGCTTTTTGATCATGCTAGAAGGGTGCCCAGAGCTGTGTGTTCAAATCCCTAATGGTGAACAGAACATCGATTGAACATTGTTGGTGTGGTGTAGCCTACATCCTGTATTAAAACAAGCAGACCTAGACCGAGAAGAATGGCATACTGTTGTAATCCTTGGCCAGTGTTCACTTTACAGTCACACTTTACTACTGTGCCTCTGTTTCCCTTGCCACATTTTTACTACAACATAACACAGCCTGTTGTGTACACAGAGGCATGTGACTGTAGAAAGGCCCTTGTGTCCTTGTGGCAATTTTTATGGGGAACTGTTATCAGAGATTGTGAAATGAGATTTGAGGAAGAAAACCTCACAGACTTTTAAGTAAACATTCTCCTTTAAACCGGAACGGTCCTTTTTGAAGGAAGTCTTTAGATTGTGAATGAACCACTGTTCTGAGACTAACCTCCATGACCAGTGAGTGATTCATTAAAAGGAAACGTAGAGCCCTGGCTCAGATTCTACCCCCTGTGTTCAATCTGCAATTGAACGTCTGCAACTGCACCTCCATTTTGGCTCTGAGCTGGAGGTTTACCCACAGTGCTCTGGTGGTGAGGGGGTAAAGGGAGTAAAGAGGATTTAGTCATCTGATTTATTACGGAGCTGTGTGTGTACACGGGTCAGTAGTTAGTTTTTTCACTGTGTCTGACTCTGGTTGAGATGCAGCAGGCATCCAACGGATGGCTGGATGGACGGGGTTTTCCCCGGTGTGCCACAAGTACCAGTCAGTCAGACAAACTCTTGTTTTCATATGCCAGCAGGCAGCATGTACAATGCAGTGTTCCTAATGGAGTAGATATTTACCACTTCCAGGTTGATGCACACAGTGTAAAGAATAAACATGAAACTGGGGTTGGTGTAATTTGATTTCAGGGATGATAATCGTGTGAGAAGCAGAAAAGGCTACAAGCACACTGTAGTTATGCCTCTGCTGGTGGGTTTTATGTATAGTAGCAGTGTTTCTGCTGTTGGTCCTTGTCAGGGCGGAGGGAATCATATCTTCTGTGTCAGATGTGACTGTGTTACTCAGAGTGGGAGGTTTTCTCTGACGCTGTTACTGTTGCCTCCTTTTACCTGGCTTTTTCAGTGGAGGCTGACAGGGGAGATCATTACATCACTGTCTGTCTGACCCAGATGGCTTATTCATAACAGCATTTGGCCCATCCAGACTTCTAGCAGGCTATGAAGGAACTAGTATGCCATTGTCTGGTCTCTCTCAAACTCTCTCTCTCACACCTGTAGGATCTAACTACGTCATGTCTAACGGGGGAGGGGTGGTGAGCAGCACCACCCACCTGCTGGACTTCCTGGAGGAGCCCATCCCGGGGGTCGGCACCTACGATGACTTCCACACCATCGACTGGGTCCGGGAGAAGTGCAAGGACCGCGAACGCCACCGCAAGGTGAGGATGCGTTTACATTTTAGAAACTAATTTAAGAAAAGAATAGCTGCAAACTAAATATATATAGATTTTTAGTAATTTAGCAGACTTACAATCAGTGTATTCGGCTAGGGTAGGTAAAATAACCACAAGGGTGTCCCCAAGGACTCTGTGCTGGGCCCCTTACTCTTCATCTAGATTCTACATTCTGACCCTCTTACCACTGTATAGTGTAGTTTTGTGTCTGAACAGATGTCTTATGAGCAATAATGTAATTTCCAGGTCAGGTCTTCATTGTTGCTTGTGTTGTTGTCTTGTGGGATGAGTAGGGGGGAGAGGGAGCTATTCTCCACAGTGTCTGCCACAGGTCAGGGCTCATGTTTGTTGTTGTGTTGTGAAAGAAATGTTGTGAAAGAAATGGTGCCCTAGAAGTGTTCCCTGATCCCTGTTCTCTGTGGTGGCTCAGTGTGCCTGTACAAGCCTTTTTGTTTCAGTACCATTTATTTTATAACACCTAGTCTTTCTCTACTGGGCTTGGGCAGTATATAAATTGTCACACCTTCATACCGACCTTATGCCATAACGGGATATTCGGTAATATCCGAAGGTTAGCAATGCTAACAAGTACATATAACATCTCATAGAGAGTGCTAACGAGCGCATTGCAAACATTTTATACAGTCTCTGACCTAGAGTATTTGCAGGACAAACATCTCAGCTCATAAAATGATACAAGTAACTCTAAAATGCTACTCAGTTTGCTGCACGAACAAAACAAATACTAGACAGGCTTTTGATCCAGGAGGAGATTCTTCGCTGTTACCAAAAAACAGTTCAGCGAAACTTAATTTTGGAAGAAGCTAACCACTTAGCTACATAGCTAACTAGCTGCTAAATTAGCAAACCAAGTGCACAACTGAAGAGCATTTAGCACATTTTAGACAGTTAACTTAATAGTTAAACAGTGGCAAGAAAAAATATGTGAACCCTTTGGAATTACCTGGATTTCTGCATAAATTGATCATCAAATTTGATCTGATCTTCATCTAAGTCACAACAATAGACAAACATAGTCTGCTTAAACTAATAACACACAAATTATTGTATTTTTCTTGTCTAGATTGAATACATAATTTAAACATTCACAGTGTAGGTTGTATGTGAACCCCTAGTATGTGAAGCCCTAGGCTAATGACTTCTCCAAAAGCTGATTTGAAGTCAGGAGTCAGCTAACCTGGAGTCCAATCAATGAGACGAGATTGTAGATGTTGGTTAGAGCTGCCTTCCCATATAAAAAACACTGACAAAATTTGAGTTTGCTATTCACATGACGCATTGCCTGTGAACCATGCCCCAAACAAAAGAGATCTCAGAAAATCATCTTTTTCCACCGCATTCCTGGCAAACTATTCAGTGGACAGAAGGAACTACAGCTGAGTTGTTTAGAAGGAACACACAACACTATGTGTGGAGAAAAAAGGCACAACACACCAACATCAAAACCTCATCCCGACTGTAAAGTATGGAGGGAGCATCATGGTTTGGGGCTGGTTTGCTGCCTCAGGGCCTGGACAGTTTGCTATCATCGACGGAAAAATGAATTCCCAAATTTATCAAGACATTAAGCAGGAGAATGTTAGGCTATCTTATCTGTCCACCAATTGAAGCTCAACAGAAGTTGGGTGATCCAACCACCCAAAACACTGTAAATCACTGTAAATTCTGTAAATCAACAACAGAATGGCTTCAACAGAAGAAAATAAGCCTTCTGGAGTGGCAGAGTCCTGACCTCAACCCGATTTGAAATGCTGTGGCATGACCTCGAGAGCAGTTCCCACCAGACATCCCAAGAATATTGCTGAACTGAAACAGTTTTGTAAAAAGGAATGGTCCAAAATTCCTCCTGACCGTTGTGCAGGTCTGATCCGCAACTACAGAAAGTGTTTGGTTGAGGTTATTGCTGCCAAAGGAGGGTCAACCAGTTATTAAATCCAAGGGTTCACATACTTTTCCCACCCTGTACTGTGAATGTTTACATGGTGTGTTCAATAAGACATGAAAATATATAATTGTTTGTGTGTTATTTGTTTAAACAGACTGTGTTTTGTCTATTGTTGTCACCTAGATGAAGATCAGATCAAATTTTATGACCAATCTTTGCAGAAATACATGTTTTAGCAAAGGGATCACATACATGTTCTTACCACTGTAAGATATCTAGCTGGCAAACATTTTGCTTGTGAATTCCATACTGGAACTTGATCACCTGGCACATGCTGCATAACGGTGAGTGACTCACAAGTCTCCGGTCTCTCGTCATTGTGTGCTTGTAAACAAACACTACATGACTGGAGATTACTGGTAAACTTCATAATGAAAAATTGTGACAGGTGAGGTGAAATGAAGAATGCAATCTGCTTTATCTCCTAACGTATTGTACAAGTTGACTGCAGGTATTTACTTAAGTAGAAAGAAAACGTCAAAATAAATAGAAGAAACAAAACATCCCAAGGCTATTTCCAAATACCCCGGTATACGGTATACAGCCCAAGTCTCTACAGTGTCTGCCAGGGGTCATGTTCGTTGTTGTTGTTGAGGAGGTGTTCCCTCCTATGCTCTCTGTGGTGGCTCTGTGTGCCTGACTGAGCACCACGAGGAAAACCTTTTTGTCTTTAGTGATATGAATCTGGGTTACATCGTTCCTCAAGGTTCCATTCACTCCCACATTTGAATGTTGCCTGGAGTTTATTTTATTTTTTATCACCCGACAAACAGGAACACGTAACAATTGCTCTGAAGTTGACAAACTGCAGAAGCAGCAGTTCATGGATGGTTAGGCCACTCATTATGAGTGGTAATAAAAATAATATGATCATTTTGATAATTGTTTCTCTAAAAAGGGGAGAACCATATATTGTTTAATACTTTTAGCCAGCCGTGACTTTGAGTATTTATGTTAAGTGTGTGTGTGTGTGTGTGTGGGTGTGTGTGTGTGTGTGTACAGATCAACGCTAAGAAGAAGGAGTCTGCATGGGAGTTCACCAAGAGCCTGTATGATGCCTGGTCTGGATGGCTGGTAGTGACGCTGACAGGACTGGCCTCAGGTAATACAGACACCTGAGCTCACCTGTACTAGTAATGTGAGAGCAAAATTACAAGATTATGTTATAATGCTGTTATTGCATCAAATGGTTGTTTTATGCAACAGAATAGAGGGTTTTATAACACTCATCTGTGTGTTTTCCACTGAGAATGGGCCTCTGGAGGCTTAATGCTGAAGATTTACGATGTATTGGGTGACCTAACAAGACCACATTCCATAGCATGAGTTGGTGTTTCTGTTCTATGAGGTACCAGGGTGGAGATGGCTCCAGTATGGATAATTATGAGAGGAACGTTGTTTTGGGGGCCAGACCCTGGATTCGACACAATGAGAACAGTCTTTACAGCAGATGCAGTTTGCTGTGAATTATTAGTATCTTTTCATACGAATCCTAACCTTGTGACCCATTTCATGCATCTGTTTGGCGTGAACATTCAGGAGGATATACGTTGCTATAAAATGTTGTGGCTCAAATCCCCTCGTTGGGCTCTCAACTAATCACCTATGGGTGGGTCGTTGACATGCTTCTTTATTGCAATAATTAATCGATTTTATTAATACGTTTTGAATAAAGTAATATCCTGATTGGTGATTGACCTTGTCTTTCCTCATTATTGATGAACATTTCCACGACAGTAGTCAAGTGTATTTACGGTAAATGCAGGCTCGTCATTGGCAACGTGTTTGTTGTTCATCTTGTTTGTTATGTCACACTGGCACAGGCTTAAACTATTGTTTCCTCCTCTTTGTCCAATCAGGTGCCCTGGCGGGTCTGATCGACATCTCTGCTGATTGGCTGAACGACATCAAGGAGGGGGTGTGTCTGAATGCCATGTGGTTTAACCACGAGCAGTGCTGCTGGGGCTCCAACGAGACCACGTTCGCTGAGAGGGACAAGTGTCCTCAGTGGAAGAGCTGGGCGGGGCTCATCCTGGGCCAGGAAGAGGTGAGAGGGATTTAAAAATGTAATGTCAAAATGTAGATTTCCGCTTAAACAGACATCATTATTTATCATGAGAGGGCCATAAAAAATACCAAGTAATGATTATACTGCCAGAATGATTCAAATCTCACCTTTCTAATAAAAATAGTTAATAAGTTGCTGAGGCGTAGTCACTTTTGAGGATACAAGTACACAGTACAAATATGATGAATAGGGCTTAACATGTTTGTGGGAATAGGGCTTGACATGTTTGTGGGAATAGGGCTTAACATGTTTGTGGGAATAGGGCTTGACATGTTTGTGGGAATAGGGCTTAACATGTTTGTGGGAATAGGGCTTAACATGTTTGTGGGAATAGGGCTTAACATGTTTGTGGGAATAGGGCTTAACATGTTTGTGGGAATAGGGCTTGACATGTTTGTACTGCTTTCTAAATATAGTAACAATCAAGTTATAAACAACTTACTATAAGATTTCACCTTATAACTGTAAAATATGGGTTTCTCCCCAATTTCCTGATATCCAATTACAATCTTATTCATTATTGCAACTCCCCAACGGGCTCGTGAGAGGCGAAGGTCGAGTCATGCGTCCTCCGAAACATGACCCGCCAAGCCGCGCTACTTCTTAACACCCGCTCACTTAACCCGGAAGCCAGCCACACCAATGTGTCAGAGGAAACACTGTTCAACTGACGACTGAAGTCAGTTTGCAGGCGCCCGGCCCGCCACAAGGAGTCGCTAAAGCGCTATGAGCCAAGTAAAGCCCCTGTGGCCAAACCCTCCCTTAACCCAGACGACGCTGGGCCAGTTGTGCGCCGCCCTATGGGACTCCCAGTCACGGCCGGTTGTGACACAGCCTGTTATCGACCCCCTGCTGTGAAAGAGCATTTTCTGCTCCGCGTCCTCTGAGCGACACACAGACGCAATTCATATGCATGCTGACTTGTTACAACTTTAGTTTTAAGCACAAAGGGATTTTGTCTCTCTGTGACCAAGAGAAAGTGGTTTCGTTTCAAATCTACTAAAATATTTGTATAATGTTCATGTTGAGTGCTCTAAATCCATCTGAGAGCATCATAGCGAGATGAGACTGTTGCTGTAATCACTAGGCTCTCCCGTTTCATATGCCGTATTCTAAGCTGTGAGGTTCACGGCCAGGGGAGTTCGATCCTTTGTCTGGATAGGCCAGAAAATGTATCACTCCCTATTCAAATGAGGTTTCAGATTTCACATACTGCATCTCAGATGAGAACGGCAGGCGAAGCAGAGCGCTTTGTACACAAAAATGTTGGTTCGGAACCGGTCCAGAACTGCTCAGTCCCCTAAATAGGGGACTTAACATTTTAAGATGTTTTAAGTGACATGTTACAGGTGTCATATAGGTGTTATAAGCTAGTAGTTTCCATTGCTGAGATGGACAAGTATCATCAGTGGAAGAGATTGGGTGAAGTAATACTTCTGTGTTCCAGCAGTAGTTCACCACTCTTTTCCATTACCTTTTCACTCAGAATAGTTCAAACTGTCTTAATGTAGTAATGTTAAAGGGATAGTTGGTATTTTGAAGCTAGCTGTACCCAAAACCTTTCCCTTTTTGTGCTAAGCTAGTTAGGATTGGCTCGCAATCTACCTTTCACTTCCTTCATGCTGGATGCAGATAGATAAAAAAAAAAAAATGGTATTCATGAGTTCTGATTGCCAAAATCCCAAACTATCCCTTTAATGGTAGTTTGTGTGTAAACGTGCTCCTCTCCTTCCTTCGACTGCCCCCTCTTCGCCTCTTCCTTCTCTCTCTCCTTCTCCTCTCTCTCTCTCCTCATCTCCCAGGGTCCTGGTTCCTACATCATGAACTACTTCATGTACATCTACTGGGCTTTGTCCTTTGCCTTGCTGGCTGTGTTACTGGTTAAGGTGTTCGCCCCCTACGCCTGTGGCTCAGGCATACCTGAGGTAAGACCGCACGCACACACATGCACAGGTGGAATGCAAACACTCACAAGTTTACATGGATACACACACACACACTATGTATTGTAATTCAGGTGGGTTCTGCACCTGCTTTGTACGAAAAATTCACGTTGAGGTGAGCTTGTCTGCTCTAGTCTAGCACTCGAAATCTCACTTTCTAGTTGCCATGGCAACAGGAGAGCAAGCGAGATGGGGATGAGCACTGCGGAGCAGTTGGAGTTTTAATTTCTTCAAAATTCTTAGATCGTGACATTGACCATATCTGGCAAGCTCGGTGGTCTCAATAAATATGATTATTTGGTTCTAAGACTGACAACAAATTTTGCCCATAGAGAGAAATGATTTGTCAGGGTATATCGTTTATATCAGGGTAGCTTTTCGGGAGCAGTTTGGAATATGTTTGGACATTTGCCTTATTTCTTCAACAGACCTAACCATCTACCTCCTCTACCATCGGTGCTTCTCCAGATTAAACCTAGAAATAATTTCTCCAGTAGTATATTTACCTTATTTCCCCTCATCTCTCTGTCTCCCAGATAAAGACCATCCTGAGTGGGTTCATCATCCGGGGTTACCTGGGGAAGTGGACCCTGCTGATCAAGACGGTGACCCTGGTGCTGGCTGTAGCGTCTGGGCTGAGCCTGGGGAAAGAGGGACCCCTGGTCCATGTGGCCTGCTGCTGTGGAAACATCTTCTCATACCTCTTCCCCAAGTACAGAAAGAACGAGGCCAAGAAGAGAGAGGTATGTATGATCTACTGTTCTATTAGGTGTGGAGAAATACAATATAACTTTGTCCAAGTACAGTAGGAATGAGGCCAAGAAGAGAGGTTTGGTGTATGGTTTGGTGTATGTATCCATTGTATTACATTACAAAGTTTAGAGTTTTGTTATAAGACATTCTTTTGGTGACCTTTTCTGTTGTATGATTTATGATTTGGGTAAATTCCTGTCAGTGTTTCAGCTGACTCGGCCTGTGTTTTGGGTAAATTCCTGTCAGTGTTCCAGCTGACTCGGCCTGTGTTTTGGGTAAATTCCTGTTAATGTTTCAGCTGACTCGGCCTGTGTTTTGGTACTAATCTTTTTTATTTGTTTTCTCTGCAGGTCTTATCTGCAGCATCAGCGGCTGGGGTGTCTGTGGCTTTTGGTGCTCCCATAGGCGGAGTACTCTTCAGCTTGGAGGAGGTACATTTTATATTGTGTGTGTGTGTGTGTGTGTGTGTGTGTGTGTGTGTGTGTGTGTGTGTGTGTGTGTGTGTGTGTGTGTGTGTGTGTGTGTGTGTGTGTGTGTGTGTGTGTGTGTTTCTATGAGTGTGTCCGTATAAGTAAGCGCATCACACACACTATAGCCTCGTTTTAAGACGAGTTTCTGTGTAAGCACTTTGACAAGTGATTATGTAAAATCTGTTCATGCACTCTTGTGTCTCTGTATGAGTTAATGCATCCCACTATAATTTCACCTGTCTCTCTGCATCTCTCTCTCTAGGTGAGTTACTACTTCCCTCTGAAGACTCTGTGGCGCTCCTTCTTCGCTGCGCTAGTGGCAGCCTTCGTCCTCCGATCCATCAACCCGTTTGGCAACAGCCGTCTGGTCCTGTTCTATGTGGAGTACCACACCCCCTGGTACCTGTTTGAGCTTATCCCCTTCATCCTGCTGGGGGTGTTTGGAGGCCTCTGGGGGGCCTTCTTCATCAAGGCCAACATCGCCTGGTGCCGAAGGAGGAAGTCCACCCGCTTCGGGAAATACCCCGTCCTGGAGGTCATCTTCGTGGCGGCCATTACCGCCGTGGTGGCGTTCCCCAACCCGTACACACGGCAGAACACCAGCGAGCTGATAAAGGAGTTGTTCACTGACTGTGGCCCGCTGGAGTCGTCCCAGCTGTGCCATTACAGGAGTCAGATGAACGGGAGTAAGGCGTTTGTCGATGCGTCGCCTAACAAGCCGGCGGGGCCCGGGGTGTACACAGCCATGTGGCAGCTGTGCCTGGCGCTCGTCTTCAAGATCATCATGACAATATTCACCTTCGGACTCAAGGTGAGGCAGGGCAGGTTGGGTACTACCGTCTAGTTAATGTAGCCCGGCAGTTAAAGGGGAAGTTCAGCCAAAAACATCCTTTATAACTACTATTGCCTGGTCGTTTGTCAGTACCCCAGACAGTTTTTAGGTCTATTGCTTGAGTATTTAGATGTAGGTAATACGCTGATTCTACCCCCGCCTTCCCCATAGAAACCCCATGCAATGTCAAAAGTCCATCCTAAATACCTCCTCAACACACCGCTCTGGCCTCCCATGATCGAGATAGTCCTTGTAATGACTTTCTCTGCACAATTTTTCTGCTAACTTATTTCAGTAGGTACATTTTTAACTTATGAATGTCGTTTCGGGAAAGTTTTATAAAGAGCCCAGAAGTGTTTTTGGGTGAACTTCCCCTTTTAATGTGATGGTATTGGGTATGCATGTCTCTCATTGTGGTCTAATCAAAATCTTAGATTGCAGTCTAGACTTTAAGTAATGCTGCTCAGGGTTAGGGTTGAGAAATACTGAGCAAAATCAGAATTGGAATTTCAGTTCCGGATAGTTTTTTTGTGGTTCCTGTCCCCAGGTTCCGGCAGGCCTATTCATCCCCAGTATGGCCATCGGGGCGATCGCCGGGCGGATTGTTGGCATCGCCGTGGAGCAACTGGCATACTACCACCACGACTGGTTAGTGTTCAGGGAGTGGTGTGAGGTAGGCACCGACTGCATCACCCCGGGACTCTATGCCATGGTGGGGGCTGCTGCATGTCTGGGTGAGTTACACTGACTGGATGTGGGTGTCTGTAATGACATGGTCACGTCTGATAGTCCTACTCAGTGTTCATTCCCCATTCTTGTGATACATTGTTATATAGACTGTGTTTGTCAATGGATCACAGAAACACGAAGCTGTGTAAAATGTAATCTATCCTGTTGGATGGCTTTGGTCCTCTCCCATTCAAACCTTTCCTTTTGTCTGTAGGTCGTTGCTGTATAAAAATAATAGGTTCTCACTTCTGTCAACTTACCTGGTAAAATAAAAAGTCAATAATATATATATATATAATTTTTTTTCAGGTGGTGTGACGAGGATGACCGTGTCTCTCGTGGTTATTGTGTTTGAGCTGACTGGCGGTCTGGAATACATTGTGCCCCTCATGGCGGCCGTCATGACCAGCAAGTGGGTGGGCGACGCCTTTGGGCGTGAGGGCATCTACGAGTCACACATCCGCCTCAACGGGTATCCTTTCCTGGACGCCAAGTCAGAGTTCACACATACCACGCTGGCGCGGGAGGTGTGTCAAAATCAAATGTTATTTGTCACGTACACAGTTTACAGCATGTATAAAAGGTGCGGTGAAATACTTGCATGCAAGCTCCATCAACATATTGTGTGTGTGTGTGTGTGTGTGTGTGTGTGTGTGTGTGTGTGTGTGTGTGTGTGTGTGTGTGTGTGTGTGTGTGTGTGTGTGTGTGTGTGTGTGTAAGGAACAAATATTTATTATGGACAGATTAAATGAATACATTGGCACACTGAATCATTAACAGTTAGATGCAGTACCATTGACATCAATGTATGATTAAGTAAAAAGTTGACTTAAAGGCGTCAGTTAGGGTTCAGCCTAAACCACTTTCTGTGTGACTTCAGGTGATGCGCCCGCAGCGTAGTGATCCGCCGTTAGCGGTGCTGACGCAGGACGACCTGACGGTGGAGGAACTCCAGGTGATCATCAACGAGACCAGCTACAATGGCTTCCCTGTCATCGTCTCCAAGGAGTCTCAGAGACTGGTGGGCTTCGCCCTGCGCAGGGACATCACCATCGCTATAGGTGAGGAGAAACTGAGACGGCAGGTTGTGGGGGGCACACACGTACTCAATTACATGCTTGCTTACACATACGGACTTATACATACACACACCTGATCTCGCTCTCTTCTCACTCTCTTTCTCATCTCTTCTCTCCCGCTCTCTCTATTGTTGAGAACTGTTTCATAATTTAATGTGTTTGTTTGTCTATCTTTTTTATGTATTTGTCTACAAGTTTATATATGTTTACAACAAGCAAGGGGAAGATGTCAGAATAGGGGTATTGCGGAATAATAATATATTGTACAGAAAACATTTGTACTGTAGTGAAGCCGTCTCTAGAGTAATGCAAGGTTTTGTTCGTGATCATGTGAAACGTCAATTGCTATGGAAATGCTGGAATGTGTTTTTCAATGATGTTAAAGGTAATTATGATGCAACTATGATGGTGATACGATATGGATTACAATTATCATCATGAATATTAACCTCTCTAGGGTATGTGGGACGGTAGCGTCCCACCTCGTCAACAGCCAGTGAAACTGCAGGGCGCAAAATTAAAAAAATCCTCAAGCATACAAGTATTTTACACCATTTTAAAGCTACACTTGTTGTAAATCCAGCCAAAGTGTCCGATTTCAATAAGGTTTTACGACGAAAGCACACCAAACGATTATGTTAGGTATGAGCCAAGTAACAGAAAAAGACAGCCATTTTTCCAGCTAAAGAGAGCAGTAACAAAAAGCAGAAATAGAGATAAAATTAATCACTAACCTTTGATAATCTTCATCAGATGACACTCATAGGACTTCATACATGTATTTTTTGTTCGGTAAAGTTCATATTTATATCCAAAAATCTGAGTTTAGGCAAGACGCTACTGTATCACTTGGCAAAAAGCCTGAGAAAATGCAGAGCGCCAAATTAAAATTAATTACTATGAAAATTACTATAAAATCAAACTTTCATTAAATCTCACATGAAAGATACCAAATTAAAGCTACACTGGTTGTGAATCCAGCCAACATGTCAGAATTCAAATAGGCTTTTCAGCGAAAGCATACGATGCTATTATCTGAGCATAGCACCATAGTAAACAAAAGAGAGAAAACATTTCAACCCGGCAGGCATGACACAAAACGCAGAAATAAAAATATAATTCATGCCTTACCTTCGACGAGCTTCTGTTGTTGGCACTCCAATATGTCCCGTGAACATCACAAATGATCCTTTTGTTCGATTAATTCCGTCGATATATATCCAAAATGTCCATTTATTTGGCGCGTTTGATCCAGAAAAACACCGGTTCCAACTTGCTCAAACGTGACGACAAAATATCTCAAAGGTTACCTGTAAACTTTGCCAAAAAACGACTTTTGTAAAACAACTTTAGGTATTTTTTTAACGTTAATAATCGATAAAATTGAAGACGGGATGATATGTGTTCAATACAAGATTAAAACAAAATGTTGCATGCCTTCTGTTTGATTGAAGCGCATGTCCAGGACACCTGGAGTGCCTCGACTTCAAGATGGCCGTATTTCTTCATTACACAAAGGAATAACCTCAACCTATTTCCCAGGACTGTTGACATCTAGTGGAAGCCGTAGGAACTGCAAGCAATTCGCTTAGAAATCTGGTTTCCCAATGAAATCTCATTGAAAAGACAGTGACCTAAAAAAAAAAAATTCTGAATGGTTTGTCCTCGGGGTTTCGCCTGCTAAATAAGTTCTGTTATACTCACAGACATGATTCAAACAGTTTTAGAAACTTCTGAGTGTTTTCTATCCAAATATACTAATACTATACATATCTTATCTCCTGGGAGTTGAATTTGGGTATGCTTTTCATCCAAACGTGAAAATGCTGCCCCCTACCCTAGAGAAGTTAAGGCTATACACACTACATGTTACACACAGACACTCAACCATGCAAATTGGCAGAGTTATTATTTATTTGGACATCACACATTATAGTCTTACTATTATACAGACATTGTCACATCCAATGTCATACACATCAACCTACTCAGATTTACTACACACATAATATCTTGTCTCAATTTTCTAACATCTGTGGCATTGGCTCACAGGCAAACAGGCAAGGGAATAAAACAAATATTGCTAGAAACTATTTCTTGAATTCTAAATATCAGACATTTGAAAGCTCTAGTTTTGACCTTCATAATACCTCTGATGGCAGTAACTTTACAAGCACTAATTATGGTCAATTTAGACTGAGAATAGTATCTAGTTATGGTAAAGGGTGAAATAAGTATAGCCAGTTATAATTGTAACGGTTTAGCAAATTATAAAAAAAGAAGATCAGTCTTTACATGCCTAAAAGAAAAGGAATATAACATACACTGTTTACAGGAAGCTCACTCTACATCCTTAGGTGAAGTTGCATGGAAAAAGGAATGGGGTGGTGAAATAATTTTCTGTCATGGACAAAGGAACTCAAAGGGTGTGATGATATTAATTAACAAAAATTTCGATCTGAATGTGCAAATAGTCAGGAATGATTCGCAAGGAAGGTGGATCCTTTTGAATATGAAAGTGGACTAAAAATACATTTTGCTCATTAATCTATATGGTCCAAATCAGGATGATCCACACTTCTTCGAAAACATTTATACCAATTTATTAAACTTACAGGCAACAAATGACCTAATCATTATGGTAGGAGACTATAACACAGTGTTAAGTACCTCAATGGACCATAAAGGTAATCACTCTACAAACTATCATCACCATGCCCTTAAGGAAATCACAAATATTATGGACACATTAGAAATAGTGGATATTTGGAGACTAAAAAACCCAGACCTAGTGAGATATACATGGAGGAGACTTAATCAAGCTAGTAGTCTTGACTACTTTCTTGTCTCTTTCATCAAAGGTTAAAAAAGTTTTAATAGGAGACAGAATGCGATCGGATCATCATCTAATTGGCATTCACATAACTCTTATAGATTTTCTACGTGGAGGGGGATATTGGAGATTTTATCAAAGTTTAATGGAGAACAACTTACAGTTGAAGTCGGAAGTTTACATACACCTTAGCCAAATACATTTAAACACAGTTTTTCACAATTCCTGACATTTAGTCCTAGTAAAAATTCCCTGTCTTAGGTCAGTTAGGATCACCACTTTATTTTAAGAATGTGAAATGTCAGAATAATAGTAGAGAGAATTACTTATATCAGCTTGTATTTCTTTCATCACATTCCCAGTGGGTCAGAAGTTTACATACACTCAATTAGTATTTGGTAGCATTGCCTTTAAATTGTTTATCTTTGGTCAAACGTTGCGGGTAGCCTTCCACAAGCCTCCCACAATAAGTTGGGTGAATTTTGACCCATTCCTCCTGACAGAGCTGGTGTAACTGAGTCGGATTTGTAGGCCTCCTTGCTCGCACAGACTTTTTCAGTTCTGATCACACATTTTCCATAGGATTAGGGTCAGGGCTTTGTGATGGACAATCCAATACCTTGACTTTGTTGTCCTTAAGCCATTTTGCCACAACTCTGGAAGTATGCTTGGGGTCATTGTCCATTTGGAAGACCCATTTGCGACCAAGCTTCCTGACTGATGTCTTGAGATGTTGCTTCAATATATCCACATAATTTTCCTCGCATGATGCCATCTATTTTGTGAAGTGCACCAGTCCCTCCTGCAGCAAAGCACCCCCACAACATGATGCTGCCACCCCTGTGCTTCACGGTTGGGATGGTGTTCTTCGGCTTTCAAGCGTCCCCCTTTTTGCTCCGAACATAAGGATAGTCATCATGGCCAAACAGTTCTATTTTTGTTTCATCAGACCAGAGGACATTTCTCCAACAAGTACGATCTTTGTCCCCATGTGCAGTTGCAAACCATAGTCTGGCTTTTTTATGGTGGTTTTGGAGCAGTGGCTTCTTCCTTGCTGAGCGGCCTTTCAGGTTATGTCGATATAGGACTTGTTTTAGTGTGGATGTAGATACTTTTATACCTGTTTCCTCCAGCATCTTCACAAGGTCCTTTGCTGTTGTTCTGGGATTGATTTGCACTTTTCGCACCAAAGTAGATTTATCTCTAGGAGACAGAACACGTCACCTTCCTGAGCAGTATGACGGCTGCGTGGTCCCATGGTGTTTATACTTGCATACTATTGTTTGTAAAGATGAACGTGGTACCTTCAGGCGTTTGGAAATTGCTCCCAAGGATGAACCAGACTTGTGGAGGTCAACAATTATTTTCCTGAGGTCTTAGCTGATTTATTTTGATTGCCCCATGATGTCAAGCAAAGAGTCACTGAGTTTGAAGGTAGGCCTTGAAATACATCTATAGGTACACCTCCAATTGACTCAAATGATGTCAATTAGCCTATCAGAAGCATCTAAAGCCATGACATCATTTTCTGGAATTTTCCAAGCTGTTTAGAGGCACAGTCAACTTAGTGTATGTAAACCTCTGACCCTCTGGAATTGTGATACAGTGAGGTAAAAGTTAAATAATCTGTCTGTAAACAATTGTTGGAAAAATGACTTGTCATCCAAAAAGTAGATGTCCTAACCGATGTGCCAAATCTATAGTTTGTTAAAACTTCTTAAGGCTAGGGGGCAGTATTTTCGTTTTTGGCTAAAAACGTACCCATTTGAAACTGCCTATTTCTCAGCCCCCGAAACTAGAATATGCATATAATTGTCAGATTAGGATAGAAAACACTCTGAAGTTTCCAAAACTGTCAAAGGTGTGTCTGTGAGTTAAACAGAACTGATATTGCAGGCTAAAACCTGAGGAAAATCCAATCAGGAAGTGCCCCTGTTTTTGAAACCTCTCTGTTCCTATGCATCCCTATTGCCCATTTAAAGGGATATCAACCAGACTCCTTTTTCTATGGCTTCCCCAAGGTGTCAACAGCCTTTAGACATAGTTTCAGGCTTTTATTTTGAAGAATGAGCGTGAACGACCACATTGCGTAAGTGGATAGGTGGGGGCTCTCAGAGTGAGTTGTGTGCAAAAGAGAAAGGCAGCCATTGTTACTCCCGGTCCTAGTGAAAAGCCAACTGTCCCGGTTGATATATTATCGAATAGATATTTGAAAAACACCCTGAGGATGAATTATAAAAAACGTTTGACATGTTTCTGTGGACATTATGGATATAATTTGGAATTTTTGTCTGCGTTGTCGTGACCGCTCTTTCCGGTGGATTCCTGGGCATAACGCACCAAACTAACGGAGGTATTTGGATATAAAAATTATCTTTATGGAACAAAAGGAACATTTGTTGTCTAACTGGGAGTCTCATGAGTGAAAACTTCCGAAGATCATCAAAGGTAAACGATTAATTTGATTGCTTTTCTGATTTTCGTGACCAAGTTACCTGATGCTAAGTGTACTTATTGTTTTGTCGAGCGATCGATAAACTTACACAAACGCTTGTATTGCTTTCGCTGTAAAGCATAATTTCAACATCTGAGACGACAGGTGGATTACGAAAAGGCTAAGCTATGTTTTGCAATATTGCACTTGTGATTTCATGAATATGAATATTTTCTAGTAATATTATTTACCTGTGGCGCTATGCTATTCAGCGTTGCTGATGACAATTATCCCGGATCCGGGATGGGTGGTTCAGAAAGGTTAATAAGACATTTTGGGTGGTTGAAAACGAGTTTTAATGACTCCAACCTAAGTGTATGTAAACTTCCGACTTCAACTGTATTTTTTAACTAAGACAAAATAATTTATAACTGAATTTTTTTCATTATAATATAGGTTCAGAAAATCCCCTTATTGTTTGGGATACCTTTTAAATGTACCTTCAGGGGTCATTCAATTCAATATTCATCAATAATAAAAAAGCAGTTTCTGGCTAAAGAGAAGACTAACAAGGGAAATCCATGAACTAATAGTACAGGTAGATAGCAATTGAAACGATACTACAGAGATACAAAATAAGTTAGCGGAAAAACAAAAAGAACTTGAGGAACTTATTCAAGAATGATCTAATGTAATCTATTACAAAAATAAAGCAAACTGGATGGAATATGGAGAAAAATGCACAAAATTCTTCCTGAATCTCCAATACAGGAACGCTAACAAAACGAATTTGCAGAAACTTGTTACTGAAGACGGAGTCATCTATGATTCTCCAAATTATATTTTTAGAGGAAGCTAAATATTTTAGGCAGATGTTCTCATTTCCCTCTCATCCTTTCCCACTGAATGAAGATTATGGTAAGGAATTCTTTCCAAATAATATAAAAAAAAATGGAAAATGAATGTACAGAAAGATCAGTGTGAGGGCCAAATTACAGAGGAAGAACTTTTTGACGCTATTAAATCCTTTGTCTGGAAAAACCCCAGGTCTTGATGGCATACCGGTAGAGGTATATCAAGTATTTTTTGTTATACTAAAAGCTCCATTGTTAGATTTGTTTTTAACTACTCCTATAGAAATGGTAGTCTGTCAGGTACTCAGCAGGAAGGTCTGATTTCTCTATTATTTAAACAAGACCCAGATTGAAAATAGACTGGGTCTTTACATCTAAAATACTGGAGGCCCCTTACACTTCAATGTTGTGATGCAAAAATACTAGCATAATGCATAGCACTCACAATTAAAAGGGTTTTTACCAGTTATTGTTCATCCTGATCAGACAGGTTTTTTACATGGATGATACATTGGAGATAATATACAACAACTACTAGAAATAATAGAACATAATGAAACATATAAGAAGCCAGGAATGGTATTTATAGCGGATTTTGAAAAGGCATCTGATAAAGTAAGACTAGGTTTTATTTCGGTAATTCTCTTATAAAATGGGTAAAAATAACATATAGCAACCCCAGGTGTAAAATAGTAAATACCGGCTACTTCTCAGAGTTTTTAATTGTCAAGACGAGTTAAACAAGGGTGTCCGCTATCACCATATCTATTCGTTATGGCCATCGAAATGCTAGCTATTAAAATCAGATACAATAACAACATTAGAGGATTAGAAATCCAAGGCTTAAAAACAAAGGTGTCCATGTATGCCGACGACTCAAGTTTTATATTAAGTCCGCAAGCTAGATCCCTGCAATGTCTCATTGAAGATCTAGATAACTTTTCTGTACTCTCTGGACTAAAACCTAATGATGATAAGTGTACAATATTATGTATAGGATCCTTAAAAAATACAACTTCTACATTACCCTGCAGTTTACCTATAAAATGGGCTGATGGCGAAGTAGACATACTCGGTATTCAAATCACAAAAGATATAAATAAGCTCTCCACAATGAATTTTAATAGAAACCTTGTAAAAATAGACAAGATCCTGCAACCATGGAGAGTTAAATACCTGTCTATTTATGGAAGAATTGCCCTGATTAACTCCGTAGTCATATCTCAGTTTACTCACTTACTTATGGCGCTGCCTACTCCTGATGATTAATTTTTCAAATCATATTAGACAAAAATATTTCGCTAAACCAGACTAAATTAAATGTGCCTTTCTATATAGTGAATATGAATTGCGTGGGTTGAGATTATTACAGGTAAGAGCACTACACCTCTCTCTAAAAGCTTCACTCATTCAAAAGTTTTATTTGAACCCTAAATGGTTCTCAAGTAGATTACTAAGAAAAGCTCATCCATTTTTTAAAAATGTCCTTTTTGCCTTTGTGCAGATTGCCATGTCTCATATTTGATTAATTGAAAATTATACTTTTTTCAAAGTATCTCTCTTTTTCAAACAAGCATTGCAGAGCTGGCTACATTTTCAATTTCATCCCCCTGAAAAGATATAACAAATATTATGGCTAAACTCAAATGTGCTGGTTGATAAAATACCTGTATTTATGGGAAAGATGTTTGAAAAGGGTATTTTGTTCTTAAATTATATTGGAATGGTAGAGTTATGTCTGCCGATTTACTGCCGATTTCATGGAGTTATCAGAATTGTATGGAAAGGTCTGCTCAATCCAAGGGTACAACCAATTGATTACAGCATTACCCAAAAAATGGAGGAGTCAGGTGGCAGCGGGAGGAGGTAGGGAACTGGTCTGTCTGCCCAATATAAAGGATCAAAACTGGCAGAGGAATAAAAATAGCATAAATAGGAAAGTATACCAGTTTCATTTGAGGACCAGGATGTTGACAACTGTGCCATACAGATTGCAAAATAGTTGGGAAGAGATTTTTGATGTACCGATTCCATGGTACAGGGTGTATGAGTTGATATATAAAACAACGCAAGATTCAAGACATCATGATTTTCAGCTAAAATTATTATATAGAATTCTTGCCACCAAATTATTTTTGAATATTTGGGACATAAAATCATCGAAGCTCTGCAGATTTTGTTGTGAGGATACAGAATCAATAGACCATTTATTTTGGTATTGCCCTCAGGTAGCCTGTTTCTGGTCTCAGGTTCAGGAATGGCCTGAAATGCATACCATTGATCTAAAATTGAACCTAGAAATAGTACTGTTAGGAGATCTGGAGAGACCGGGTCAGTCAATTACTAATTATCTTAGTAAAAGTATTTATCTTCAACTCGCAATCTGTGGATTCTATTCGATTAGATGGATTGAAATTGTACGTTAAACATCAAAGCACAGATATGTGTTGTGTAGAAACCTGAATTGGGTGGCCAGCAGAGATAGATGGGATGGGCTGAGGGAAGCTGAGGGTTGGTACGTGGAATTGGAGACAAGTGGGAGTGGAGTTGCTGTGTGGGAGATAGAATGTTGGTAAAAGTCAAAATGAAACATAATAAAAGTACATTTGAATGACACTAAGTGGGAGTGTTTTTACAAATAATGCTGGTTTCCCTGAGGCTGATGCCGTGTAGGTGTTTGTACACATGCATATACACACACTCTCATTCAAATTAACACATACAAGAACACACACATACAGTGGGGAGAACAAGTATTTTATACAGTGCCGATTTTGCAGGTTTTCCTACTTACAATGCATGTAGAGGTCTGTAATTTTTTATCATAGGTACACTTCAACTGTGAGAGACGGAATCTAAAACAAAAATCCAGAAAATCACATTGTGTGATTTTTAAGTAATTCATTTGCATTTTATTGCATGACATAAGTATTTGATCACCTACCAACCAGTAAGAATTCCGGCTCTCACAGACCTGTTAGTTTTTCTTTAAGAAGCCCTCCTGTTCTCCACTCATTACCTGTATTAACTGCACCTGTTTGAACTTGTTACCTGTATAAAAGACACCTGTCCACACACTCAATCAAACAGACTCCAACCTCTCCACAATGGCCAAGACAAGAGAGCTGTGTAAGGACATCAGGGATAAAATTGTAGACCTGCACAAGGCTGGGATGGGCTACAGGACAATAGGCAAGCAGCTTGGTGAGAAGGCAACAACTGTTGGCGCAATTATTAGATTATTAATGGATGAAGTTCAAGATGACAGTCAATCACTCTCGGTCTGGGGCTCCATGCAAGATCTCACCTCGTGGGGCATCAATGATCATGAGGAAGGTTTTTTTAGATTCCGTCTCTCACAGTTGAAGTGTACCTATGATAAAAATTACAGACCTCTACATGCTTTGTAAGTAGGAAAACCTGCAAAATCGGCAGTGTATAAAATACTTGTTCTCCCCACTGTACATGTAATAGTGCCAGACATGCACACAAAAATATATAGTTGGGATTGCTGTTATGATTTTAGTTGTCCTTGATGTCCTTTCTTTTAAATTTCTTATTAAAAAAAATATATTTTTTTGCATTGTTGTTTGCTGTTTTCTTCTGTCTTTTCCTTTTTTCTCTTTAGTTCATTCTCTTGGTTGTTGGAGCATTTGGGGGGTTCGTGGGGAATGGAATTAATTGTTCTTCCTGGGGGGACTGTGGGAGGGGTCTCGAATGGTTCAGAGACATCTATTGGGGAACTGTGGGGGGATCTTGGAGGGTTTGGGTTCATGTTTTTTGGCCTGGTGGGAGAACTGTCAACGTGCCCTTGAGCAGGTCATTGACCCTGGATGCTTCTGTGTGTCGCTCTGAATGGGAATCTGTTGGATGACTGGTATGATGTACTTGTTCAGCGGCTTCACTGCAAGTATATTGTATGTTTCGAATATTGAATAAATTAAAAGGTTGTGGGTGGTGCTCAGACCTGGGTTCAAAACTTCAAATAGTGTTTCTTTTTTATACTTTAGCTGCACTTGACTTAGCTTGCCTGGCTAGCGCGATGGAACCAATGGAATCATCTCAAAAGTGCCAACCTCGCCTGTCTGGCACTCCTTAGACGCTAATCTTTCTCTCCTCCTTTTCACAGAAAACGCACAGCGAAAGCAGGAGGGTATCCTGCTGACCTCGCGGGTCTACTTCACGCAGCACGCCCCCACCCTGCCCGCCGACAGCCCGCGGCCCCTCAAGCTGCGCTCCATCTTGGACATGAGCCCCTTCACCGTCACTGACCACACGCCTATGGAGATAGTGGTGGACATCTTCCGCAAGCTGGGCCTCCGCCAGTGTCTGGTGACACACAACGGGTGAGAGGAAAGGGGCTTGGGGGAGAGGAGGGAAAGGGGTAGGGTGGCATGTGAAGAGGGCAGGGGGAGGGGAAGAGGCGATTTTAAAAGTGATCTTGGATGAGAACAATGGGGAGGGAATCACAGCCTCAAAATAGGGGAATGTGTTTTGGTAGGGTGGAGGTGAAAGAAGAGGAGGAAGAGAAGGAAGGAACACTGGAGGGAAAGAGTCTTCCTCAGTCCTCCTAACCTCAACTTGAACTAACAAACATCTCAACAGGCAACAGACAGAGTTCCCCCAGTACAAACCCAGCACGCACTCTCAAGTTCTGTTCCAATGTACACACTACTACTTAGAATGAAGCAGTGTATTGGATGTCATCTATTCTAAGTGGTATGCTAGTGTGGATATTGGGATATAGTAGCATCCCCTCACATCCTTTCGGAAAAAGATTGCAGTTAGAGTGAAGTATTGCGTTTTGTGTTGCAAATACTGCGTCTGAAATCATGTTTTTCTTTTTTACTGCAATAATTTTGCAGTGTGACTGCAGTTACAGTTATTCTACAATTACTCTGTCCAAAATACCACAGTCGACTGCAGTTACTTCACTTTTACTCTAGTTTCAAAACTGCAATCTTTTTTCTGTAAGGGATTGAGTGATGCATGGACACTGGGACTGGAAACCCTGGGATTATAAACTGTATTGTAATCTGTACGCTGCATGGTTTCTCAGCTAAATGCTAGCTGTGCTATGCTAACCAATATAACACAACTGTGATACCGCTTAACAAATAATTGGATCGTTTTATCCAGTTTCCTCTGTAAAAAATATTTGAGAGACTTGTGATGTGTTTAGAAGTTGGTGGTCATCGTCAATTACTGTGGATGAGCTCACTGGTTGTATATGACACTTCAGAGACACCTGGTGGTTAAAATAGGAATTCAAGGATCATTGGATAAAACCTTGCTCTGTGTGTTTTAACAAAGTAAAAATACTGAAGTCGTTTTTTGGGGTATCTGTACTTTATACTATTTTATATTTAGGATAACTTTTACTACACTCAATTCCAAAAGAGGGTTCGTACGTCATGAAAATACTGGAAAAGTTATGGAATTTTAAAATAGTGTTTTCGAGGCCTTAAACTTTTGGAAAATGATGGAAATGTATTTAATAAATTCTGTTGATGTCATATATTTAGGCACAGTTTTTAAATATTTTATCAATCAAATAAAAATCAACAGTGATTTAACTGCGCACCGCTACTGCTTGCGAGTAAGGCCATACAAAGTTGATTCATTTAAACGGCACATACAAAAAACAAACGATTCCCTTCGCTATTGTATTAGCTGTGATTCGGTTCAATGCAATGAATTGAAGGTGAATCAAAATAATAATTTGTGAATCGCGAACAGTAATTTTAGGAAAAAAGGTTAGATGTAGCCTTTCTTTTGGATTATTTGGCTTCAACACTTGTTTTGTAGATACTTCCAGTTGATTTGGGCATCCAATGTATGGGACATTGCAACTCAATACATGCCAGTCAGCATGCAAAGTTAACACTTCTAAGATAAATGACTAAATTAAAAGGTACATTTCCTGAAGGAAATCTGTGGGCTTGGCTCAGCTGAATAAAAGGATTTGTAGCCTACCATAGCCATTTGATCTTTGATATGTTAAATGAGTGAATTATTTCAGAAGGCATGAAATGTATTTGGTTGCAATGTTTTACATCAAGGGTGGTCAACCATCCTCCAGGAGAGCTAATAGGTGGGCAGGATTTTATTCCAGTGCCCCTCTAACAAACCACATTTTAGAAATGAGCTGCTCAACCGGACCTTGATAAGCTGTCTCTGATGTGTTTGAGCAGGGCTTGATAAGCTGTCTCTGATGTGTTTGAGCAGGGCTTGATAAGCTGTCTCTGATGTGTTTGAGCAGGGCTTGATAAGCTGTCTCTGATGTGTTTGAGCAGGGATTGATAAGCTGTCTCTGATGTGTTTGAGCAGGGATTGATAAGCTGTCTCTGATGTGTTTGAGCAGGGCTTGATAAGCTGTCTCTGATGTGTTTGAGCAGGGCTTGATAAGCTGTCTCTGATGTGTTTGAGCAGGGCTTGATAAGCTGTCTCTGATGTGTTTGAGCAGGGCTTGATAAGCTGTCTCTGATGTGTTTGAGCTGGGCTTGATAAGCTGTCTCTGATGTGTTTGAGCTGGGCTTGAAAAGCTGTCTCTGATGTGTTTGAGCTGGGCTTGAAAAGCTGTCTCTGATGTGTTTGAGCTGGGCTTGAAAAGCTGTCTCTGATGTGTTTGAGCAGGGCTTGATAAGCTGTCTCTGATGTGTTTGAGCAGGGCTTGATAAGCTGTCTCTGATGTGTTTGAGCGGGGCTTGATAAACTGTCTCTGATGTGTTTGAGCAGGGATTGATAAGCTGTCTCTGATGTGTTTGAGCGGGGCTTGATAAGCTGTCTCTGATGTGTTTGAGCGGGGCTTGATAAACTGGCTCTGATGTGTTTGAGCGGGGCTTGATAAGCTGTCTCTGATGTGTTTGAGCGGGGCTTGATAAGCTGTCTCTGATGTGTTTGAGCGGGGCTTGATAAGCTGTCTCTGATGTGTTTGAGCGGGGCTTGATAAGCTGCCTCTGATGTGTTTGAGCGGGGCTTGATAAGCTGCCTCTGATGTGTTTGAGCGGGGCTTGATAAGCTGCCTCTGATGTGTTTGAGCGGGGCTTGATAAGCTGTCTCTGATGTGTTTGAGCGGGGCTTGATAAGCTGTCTCTGATGTGTTTGAGCGGGGCTTGATAAGCTGTCTCTGATGTGTTTGAGCGGGGCTTGATAAGCTGTCTCTGACGTGTTTGAGCGGGGCTTGATAAGCTGTCTCTGACGTGTTTGAGCGGGGCTTGATAAGCTGTCTCTGACGTGTTTGAGCAGGGATTGATAAGCTGTCTCTGACGTGTTTGAGCAGGGCTTGATAAGCTGTCTCTGACGTGTTTGAGCAGGGCTTGATAAGCTGTCTCTGACGTGTTTGAGCAGGGCTTGATAAGCTGTCTCTGACGTGTTTGAGCAGGGCTTGATAAGCTGTCTCTGACGTGTTTGAGCAGGGCTTGATAAGCTGTCTCTGACGTGTTTGAGCAGGGCTTGATAAGCTGTCTCTGACGTGTTTGAGCAGGGCTTGATAAGCTGTCTCTGACGTGTTTGAGCAGGGCTTGATAAGCTGTCTCTGACGTGTTTGAGCAGGGCTTGATAAGCTGTCTCTGACGTGTTTGAGCAGGGCTTGATAAGCTGTCTCTGACGTGTTTGAGCAGGGCTTGATAAGCTGTCTCTGACGTGTTTGAGCAGGGCTTGATAAGCTGTCTCTGACGTGTTTGAGCAGGGCTTGATAAGCTGTCTCTGACGTGTTTGAGCAGGGCTTGATAAGCTGTCTCTGACGTGTTTGAGCAGGGCTTGATAAGCTGTCTCTGACGTGTTTGAGCAGGGCTTGATAAGCTGTCTCTGACGTGTTTGAGCAGGGCTTGATAAGCTGTCTCTGACGTGTTTGAGCAGGGCTTGATAAGCTGTCTCTGACGTGTTTGAGCAGGGCTTGATAAGCTGTCTCTGACGTGTTTGAGCAGGGCTTGATAAGCTGTCTCTGACGTGTTTGAGCAGGGCTTGATAAGCTGTCTCTGACGTGTTTGAGCAGGGCTTGATAAGCTGTCTCTGACGTGTTTGAGCAGGGCTTGATAAGCTGTCTCTGACGTGTTTGAGCAGGGCTTGATAAGCTGTCTCTGACGTGTTTGAGCAGGGCTTGATAAGCTGTCTCTGACGTGTTTGAGCAGGGCTTGATAAGCTGTCTCTGACGTGTTTGAGCAGGGCTTGATAAGCTGTCTCTGACGTGTTTGAGCAGGGCTTGATAAGCTGTCTCTGACGTGTTTGAGCAGGGCTTGATAAGCTGTCTCTGACGTGTTTGAGCAGGGCTTGATAAGCTGTCTCTGACGTGTTTGAGCAGGGCTTGATAAGCTGTCTCTGACGTGTTTGAGCAGGGCTTGATAAGCTGTCTCTGACGTGTTTGAGCAGGGCTTGATAAGCTGTCTCTGATGTGTTTGAGCAGGGCTTGATAAGCTGTCTCTGATGTGTTTGAGCAGGGCTTGATAAGCTGTCTCTGATGTGTTTGAGCGGGGCTTGATAAGCTGTCTCTGATGTGTTTGAGCGGGGCTTGATAAGCTGCCTCTGATGTGTTTGAGCGGGGCTTGATAAGCTGCCTCTGACGTGTTTGAGCGGGGCTTGATAAGCTGCCTCTGACGTGTTTGAGCGGGGCTTGATAAGCTGCCTGACGTGTTTGAGCGGGGCTTGATAAGCTGCCTCTGACGTGTTTGAGCAGGGATTGATAAGCTGTCTCTGACGTGTTTGAGCAGGGCTTGATAAGCTGTCTCTGACGTGTTTGAGCAGGGCTTGATAAGCTGTCTCTGACGTGTTTGAGCAGGGCTTGATAAGCTGTCTCTGACGTGTTTGAGCAGGGCTTGATAAGCTGTCTCTGACGTGTTTGAGCAGGGCTTGATAAGCTGTCTCTGACGTGTTTGAGCAGGGCTTGATAAGCTGTCTCTGACGTGTTTGAGCAGGGCTTGATAAGCTGTCTCTGACGTGTTTGAGCAGGGCTTGATAAGCTGTCTCTGACGTGTTTGAGCAGGGCTTGATAAGCTGTCTCTGACGTGTTTGAGCAGGGCTTGATAAGCTGTCTCTGACGTGTTTGAGCAGGGCTTGATAAGCTGTCTCTGACGTGTTTGAGCAGGGCTTGATAAGCTGTCTCTGACGTGTTTGAGCAGGGCTTGATAAGCTGTCTCTGACGTGTTTGAGCAGGGCTTGATAAGCTGTCTCTGACGTGTTTGAGCAGGGCTTGATAAGCTGTCTCTGACGTGTTTGAGCAGGGCTTGATAAGCTGTCTCTGACGTGTTTGAGCAGGGCTTGATAAGCTGTCTCTGACGTGTTTGAGCAGGGCTTGATAAGCTGTCTCTGACGTGTTTGAGCAGGGCTTGATAAGCTGTCTCTGACGTGTTTGAGCAGGGCTTGATAAGCTGTCTCTGACGTGTTTGAGCAGGGCTTGATAAGCTGTCTCTGACGTGTTTGAGCAGGGCTTGATAAGCTGTCTCTGACGTGTTTGAGCAGGGCTTGATAAGCTGTCTCTGACGTGTTTGAGCAGGGCTTGATAAGCTGTCTCTGACGTGTTTGAGCAGGGCTTGATAAGCTGTCTCTGACGTGTTTGAGCAGGGCTTGATAAGCTGTCTCTGATGTGTTTGAGCAGGGCTTGATGAAAAGCCTGCACACCCAGTAGCTCTCCAGACTAAGGGTTGACCACGTGTGTTTTATACCGTTGCCTAACAGATATTCTACTTTGTGCCTTGCACTTGTACATGGGATCAGAGAGCTGCCTCCCAGTGTCAATACCACATTACGCATACATTCTTTTTCTACATACATGGAGACACCGCCAACGATTGGTCATGGAAATTTGGTTAAAAGTCATGGAGAAGTCATGAAATTCCATCTGTCAAAATGTGTTTGAACCCTGTAAAGAGAAAATTGTAACTTTTTACTCCCATACATTTTCCCTGACACCCAAAAATACTCATTACATTTCGAATGCTAAAGCAGGACAGCAATATGGTCCATTTCTCGCACCTTCAATATAACGAGTTGTCATTCCTAATGCCTCTGATCTGGCGGATTCACTAACCACATATTACTTTTGTAAATGATGAGTTGGAGTGTGCCTCTGGCAGGCCGCAAAATGTTTATTATTTTTTTAAATCATGCATATTAATATTAATGTAAGGAATTCGATGTATAGCATTTACTTTTACTCAAGTATGACAATTGAGTACTTTTCCCACCACTGCCCGGCAGTCAGTGTGTATATGTTTATAGATGAGTGTTTAGACACCTCGTCGGGAGAGGAGAGTGAATGAGATTACAGGTAACAGCATTCCTTTGTTTTTATACTTTCAGTTTTGATCATTTTGTTGTCATTTTATCCTTTTCTATTGTTTGGTTCTCATCTAAATCATCATTCAGTGTATCAATACATATAATAGCCAAAACATCAGACATATTTTATGGAATCCTTGGTAATTTGCCTACCACACCTGAATCTACTACTCTGAAGATTAGATACCATTACAAATCAATAAGGAAGTTGTTGAAACTGACACAAGGATGAATGATATGCAACGATAACATTAGTTGGCATCCAACTGACACGCACTTATACACACTCAGCATCAGTACAAGTGGTATATTTATGGAAAAGTAAAATATATTGTTAATTGAGCCTTTTTTTTTTAGCAATACTATTAGAATATGTAGGTTGTTATGATTTGCCACTTTATGATATGTCATTAAGTTGTTTATATAAGTTGTTATTTTTGTGTACTATGCTTTGTGCTGCTGTCTCTCTGTGTGTTTGTGTGTGTGTGACGGGCAGTCTTCTGAGTAACAGGTGTGTGTTTGTACAGGATTGTATTGGGCATCATCACTAAGAAGAATATATTAGCGCATCTGGAGGAGCTCAAGGAACACACGGAGCCCCTGGTGACTAGCCCCGCCCCCTGTCTCCTCCCATTCCCACCTTAGGCCTGCCCTCCTAGGAGCGACGCATGTAACTGACAGTTCCCGTTTCCAATAGCAACCCACTCATCTTACTGTGTCTTTTCAACTCACTCATGAATACACTCTTTTTTTTGAGGAGGGGGTTTGTTTGGTTTGATTTGGTTGGGATGTGTGCATCCACTTTCTCCTCACTGGATACCTACCTACTGTGCCACACTATCACGGATCTCCCTATTCATTCACTACTAGTCATTGACAAGAGTTAATAAGATTACTATTTATTTTTAAAGATCTACTCTATATGAGTGTTATGGGTCCTGTAATGTTGGACTTTGATGGGAACTGTCATTTGAACCTTGATTAGTTAGATATCCATCATTTACTATTGCTCCACAGCCATTCCTTTCAACAACATCCTACTAGCTGTTAGTCAGTAGTATGGGCTGTTTCATCCACTATATGAAATCATTCTAGAATATAGATATATAAGCATGAATATACTGATTGCATACAGTCATGTAGCCATGCCTGTGTTTTTAGAGCGTTTGTTTCACTCGACACTTAGAAAACTTTCACATACACACTATTACATCATTTCCCTCTAAAAGCTCAAACAGTGTGCATCCCAAATGGCTCCCTATATAGTGTACTACTACTTCAAAAGTAGTACGCTATAAAGGGAATAGGGTGCTATATTGGACGCATGCACAGCTTTACTTCAATGAATTACTGCTTCTTTATGTATACAATTTTTTTTAAAACCCCTCCCTCTCCCTCTTGCCCCACGACGGACCAACAGATCGACGACATCTGACCCGACAACGTGTAGCACTTCCGGCGTCGCCTTTACCGAGCAGAACGTTGGTTGATGTTTTTTTCTGGAAGGGGAGATTTAGCATCTAGTGTCCCTCCTGCCCTGCCGTAGACCTAATAGAACCACCCTCCTGTAGTGAGAGCGCAAACTCCGTCTATGGTGGTAGAGCGATGGTGGTGGTAGTAGTGTGTTGGTAGTTAATACCTCCAGCAGCGGTAACTAACTAAGCCAAGCCACACCCATCCCCCCCCCTTACAACGTCCAACCTGATCCTAAACCATACCCACCCACCCCTCCTTCACCCCCTTCTAACCTGATCTCAACCCCCCCCCCATTCCTAGTCTGTGTGGTGTTTCATGCCTCCTGTTTCTGCAGCACTAACACCTCCCACCACTTCCTACAGTACTGAATCTATAGCTCTACCCTGGACTCTGCCCTCACCGCTCTCTCTCTCACCGTCTGTCTCTCTCAGCTCAACTCTGCCTTCACCGTCTGTCTCTCTCAGCTCAACTCTGCCCTCACTGTCTGTCTCTCTCAGCTCAACTCTGCCCTCACTGTCTGTCTCTCTCAGCTCAACTCTGCCCTCACGTCTCTCTCTCTCCAATGTCTCCAGATGTCTCACTAAATCTCAAGCTTTCGTCATAGCTGAATTCAAGAGCACAAGTCATAAAAAACAGTCAATTCTAGGAATACATTTTGTGCTGTTGACATCTAGTTGTTATCCAGCTGCACACTCTTACAACGTCGTAATTGACACTTTCTGTGTTAGAACTCATTTACATTTCAACCAATTGTGACCTGGCTCTGGGAAGAAGGAGGAACCTGTAAGGGCGCCTGTAGTGATGACCCACATTGTATTTTAGATACAAGTGCTCTTGAATTAACCAGAAATGTTGAGTGAGCGTTCCAGTGTGTGTATCTCTGACAGGGTGAAGGGTTGGTTGGTAAGGCAGAAGTGTTCTGCCTTGCTCTTCCTCTAGTGTTTATCTCACCTGCTCTTCCTGTAGGTGTTCAGTAAATCTCCTCCTCAGGCTTCCAACGAGAATCACTCACTCACCATTCTCCCCTGGTTACTCACCCCCTCCTCTCCTCCTTCTGTCCTTCCTCGGCACCAGTGGGACTTGTTTTTGTTGGCCTGGCTGCATTGATGGTCACAGTCGGCTGAGTGGTTACTAAGTTCCCTGTATCACCTTGGGCTAAAATACAGATACAGTTTGGTAGTAATGGTACGTTACTTCTCTTGACTAAAATGTATCACTATTTTGTCATTTTTATTTATGACATCTGATCATTAAGCTTCAGACCCCAAAATAATTAGTTTCCTCTGACATTAAACAAATGTCCATAATTTTGTCAGTTGGTTAACAGAGCCCATTATTTAGGTTATTGGTATGTTATCATTCTGTGTTGATTGATTCCACTATATTGTATCCCCGGCCAAAACCACCACTGACTGACCGACCGCACGAGCCAACAAAAACGTGTAATTCTCTCCTACACCAACCAGACTGTGCTCCCTGCCAGCTCCTCCGTGAATAACTCTTTTCTTTCTCCTCTATCAATCTCTCTCCCCCTGCAGGCGTCTCCTTGGTATTATCACAAAAAAAGATATCCTTCGTCATATGGCCCAGTTGACCAACCAAGACCCCGACAACATAATGTTCAACTAGTCACCTCCTTCCCAGGTCGTCACGACGATGAGGAGGAGAGCGAGGAGGAGGTGGTGCACCTACTGGAGGGTCAAGTCTCCTCTCTATGACACACAGACCCCCCCGACCCTCCCACCCCATGGAACCCTGTCCCTAACCATACTGACTGAGCCCCACAGAGCCCTAGTGGCCACAGGAAGGAAGAGACAGACAGACTAAAGGGACATTAAATGGCTGTTTTGAAGGATGTTACAGCCACAAAGTCGCAGCTACTACGTACTGGGACATATATATATATATATATATACCCAAGGAACGCACTTTTAACACACACACACGCTCACACAAACACAGATGCCACACAAGAGCACACACTTGACCAATTGGACCTCCTACACACACCCTTCAAGCTCCTCCACCCTTGTCCTATTGGTTTATACTAGCAGACATGGCTGTAAGCCTGATGCCTGGCTGCCAGGGTGAGAGGTCAGAATGATCCTGTAGGACCCAAGGAGGGACGTTCAGACACGCTGATTGGCTGTCTGCCAGACGCCCTGCCAGGCTCTGACCCCACTGTGTCCCTCCCTCACACCCCATCCATCCTTAAAATAATTGTTTACCTGTGAACTGTGTGTGAGAGCAATCGAGTGCTATGTGTGTCACGAGCACCTCAACATTCCATTCAGGTTGTTATAGTAACCCCCCTAAAGACAACCGCTGTCTTGATATTAGACTGGGCCTCGATCCAAGGGAGATTTGCTTTAATGTGTGAGAGCTAGAGGGTTGTCAAGGATACAAGCAGGATGTACTGTAGTAGTTGGTTCATGTCGGAGTGTATGGATGTGTGTTGTAGTTCAGTACGTGAAAACAGATGCAGTGTTGTACAGAAGAGTGTGATACGCATCATTTACATACTCCCTGTTGAACTAAAGAACTGTGTGAGCATGTTCCATGAGGATGGAGACCTAGCAACTCTGACAGTGAAGGTAGGCAGAGTTTGTAAAAGAAAATATTAAAAAAGGTTGAGTTTTTCTGTTGCTCTAACTGGAGATAATTTTTTTTTTTTTTACTATTGCTACTACTTTTAGTATTGATATCTACATAATCAAGTAACGAGACAAAGTCAAGACTGGAAAACTGCACTTTTCTTTCCAAGTGAACACAATAAATGATGTCGATGGTAATACTGCTCAGTAACCGTGTCTTGACGATTTTACTTTGCTTAATTAAGCTGTTTCATGGTGTGGGAAATGTATCTTGCAAGGCTCCTCTGCCCAGTCGTCAACAATTCAACATACATGTTTCTTTTTGCATGTCAGTTTAAACCAATATAAACCATTTTAAATCTACTTCCAGCATTCCATGGTTGCGTCACAAATGGCACCCTATTCCCTATATAGTGCACTACTCTTGAACATGGCCCATAGGGATCTGGTCTAAAGTAGTGCATTATAGACTGTGTACAACACATTAGGAACATCTTAATATTGAGTTGCTCTCCCTTTTGCCCTCAGAACAGCCTCAATTGGTCAGGCGTGGACTCTACAAGGTGTTAACCCTCTGAAAGGCATGCTTAAATCCTTCTTTAACCTATACAGGGAATAGGGCATCGTTTGGGACACAACCCCATATTTAATTCTTAAAAGCATGAATTGAAGGTACAACAATGCAGTGTACCACCAACTCCTTTAAACTTCAATAAAGTAAACGTGTATATTTGAGTTGTTGAAACGTACAGCACACCAAAGGCAATCATTTTGAACCAGCCACATGTAAACCTAGACTCATGAAAAACTGTAAATAGAATCTTATGTCTGATTCACCCTTCAATGTGTGGCCCAACACAGGAAGCAGTGACCTCACAATGCGTGCACCAGCCAAAGGAGTCCTCTTTCCCTCTTGCTTTGTTTCCATGACACGATGCGTAGAGTAGCATCTTACCTGCTGAGTGAAGGCTAAGGGTTGTGTCAATGCCACCCTTTTCCCTATATAGCGCACTACTTTTGACCAGGGCCCAAAGGACTGGTCAAAAGAAGTATACTTCATAGGGAAGAGGGTGTCATTTGGGACACATTCTAACGGGGGAAGGGCAGGTCATGACTACTGCTGACAATGATTTTCGCTCTAGTTTCTTACTATTGCAGTGACTGTCCTAGGTCATATTCATTTGGGACCAAACGAAAAAAAAAAAAAGAGGGACTAGTTGGACCCATTTTACATTGCCAAACATTTTTAAACGTTTTCCATTGCTTGCCCTAATGGATAAGACCTGCTGTCGGTTGAAGAGCGCATCGTCCCCTGTGGTGGTTGTCTTCCTACTGATCAATGTTTTTCCTTTATGGTAGTTGGAACATTAGGCAGAATTGTATGTATGATTACATTGATGGATTGATTGTACATTTTAAAACTATATGTAAAGATTAAACATTGTTTAATTAAATGTGAATTGCAAAAAAAGTGACTGGGTTCTTAAATGTTTTAAACATTTAACAAGCATGTACTGGGGTAAAAGGCTGAACACACCTCAGTTACTGTCAGGCCGGTTTTCTGCTATACAACTAAAATGTGCCAGAAGCTTTTCCAGTGACTTATTAATTTGACGGTACAGTACACCTAGGAACAAAGATCCAGATAATCTCTGTTCCCAGCAGTACACTAACCACCACCTATCTTGTCACTGGTGTAGAAGAGACAGAGAGGGAACACTGGTGGGGAGGGAACACTGGTGTAGAGAGAGAGAGAGAGGTTGGGTTGTGTCACCAACCCAAGGAGGCCCTGCAGCAGCACCTAGATATTCTGCACAAATTCTGTCAGGCCTGGGCCCTGACAGTAAATGTCAGCTAGGCAAAAAATAATGGTGTTCCAAAAAAGGTCCAGTTACCAGGACCACAAATACAAATTCCATCTAGACACTGTTGTCCTAGAGCACACAAAATTATACCTCGGCCTAAACATCAGCACCACAGGTAACTTCCACAAAGCTGTGAACGATCTGAGAGACAAGTCAAGAAGGGCCATCTATGCCACCAAAAGGAACATAAAATTCAACATACCAATTAGGATCTGGCTAAAAAATACTTGAATCAGTTAGAATCCATTGCCCTTTATGGTTGTGGAGGTCAGAGGTCCGCTCACCAAGAATTCACTAAATGGGTCAAACACCAAATTGAGACTGCATGCAGAATTCTACAAAAAAGTGTACAACTTAAAAACACCAAATAATGAACACAGAATTAGGCCGATACCCACTAATTATCAAAATCCAGAAAATAGTTAAATTCTACAACCACCAAAAAGGAAGCGATTCCCAAACCTTCCATAACAAAGCCATCACCTACAGAGAGATGAACCTGGAGAAGAGCCCCCAAAGCAAGCTGGTCCAGGGGCTCTGTTCACAAAAAAAGACCCCACAGAGCCCCCAGGACAGTAACACATTTAGACCCAACCAAATCATGAGAAAACAAAAAGATAATTACTTGACACATTGGAAAGAATTTACCAAAAAAAGAGCAAACTAGAATGTTATTTGGCCCTAAACAGAGTAGTGGCAGAATACCTGACCGCTGTGACTGACCCAAATTTAAGAAAAGCAATGACTATATACAGACTCAGTGAGCATAGCCTTGCTATTGAGAAAGCCTGTCTTGGTCAGCCTATGTGCACACTACCCACAACATGTGGAAACAGCTGCACTTCCTAACCTCCTGCCAAATATGACTATATTAGAGACACATTTCCCTCAGATTACAGACCCACATCACAGCAGCAATATGTGACCTGTTGCCACAAGAGCAACCACTGAAGAACAAACACCATTGTAAATACAACCCATATGTTTATTTTCCTTTTTGTACTTTAACTCTTTGCACATATGACATTTGAAATGTCTTCATTCTTCAGGAACTTTTGTGGGTGTAATATTTACTGTATATATTGTTTCTGTTTCTCTATTCCACTTGGTTGATAGAGAGAAAATAAACACTTGGTTAAAGAACAGAGGGGGACTATGCCACCCAGACCTCCAACACAAAGCAGTCTTTGAAGGCTTCCTTTCCTGTGAGAGTTGGAAGCAGTACAAAGACAAAGCCAGTCAGTTTACACTGTCACCTCTCTCTCTCTCACACACGCGTCTCATATTACAGGGATCGTTCACGCTCTGTCAGTCACTGGCCTAGGACTGGTTTTCCATTCCAATTCTTATCTGCTCGACAAGCCTTTGTGCCTGTCCTTTTAACATGCACTGGGCTAGTTCTATGCTGTGCACACAGCCGTCGGTATGCTTCACATTACGCATGCTTAGGTTAATACTTTGCTTCCTTTGAACATTCCTTCCTGCCAAGATGAGCAGTGAGCTAAAACAAATGTTTTCTTGCTAGCTCACGACCCATCTATAATGACCACCAAAACTATGGTTACAAGAACAAGATGGGTGCCTTTTGTTCTGGTGTAGTGGGAGCCGGCGAGGCTGATTGGGGGAATGAATCAGGTGACGATTAGGTGTCCTTGGTCCTCAGAGAAAGAGAGAGGGAGGGAGAGGCCTAGGACGGCCCATCATGTTTTGTTACTGCACAATTAAAACCAAGCTGGAGGAAACCATGGTAACACAGACTTTATTTTCACTACAAAAAAAGAGTATAGTTTAAAGCAGAGCAACATCAACCCCCACCCGGACTATTAAGCAGATAAAGTATTTTAGTCCTGTTAAAAGACTAATCCCAATACGTCGCACTCATTTCACATGCATCAGACTGTCAATGAAGCCTCTTTAATTAAAACACGTACAGAGGTGGAGGGAGGCTGGGGTTTGAGACCCATTTAAAACGAGATAAGAAACTTAACATATTACAAAAAGAAATGGGAGAAAATAAGATGGAAATATTGGAAACACAGACCGTATAAAGGCGGCAAAATTGTATAACGTCTAACATCTAGGAAGTCAAAACGCCACAGTGGGCATCAGAATAAGAAATGTCATTTCTCAAAATGTTTCAATGAACCACACTAGAAGGCCTATAGTGGCTATGCAATTGTTAATTACGTGCATCACAGACCAGAAGGCCTGAAACATCTAGGTCTTCAATCATCCCCTGAAATTTTATTCATGATCCAATAATTCAGATGTTACAGAAGTTATATCAGTCTATATAAAAACACTTGTACAGAGTTTAACTGACTAAATTTGACTATAGACCACACTTTCAAATTCATATTTTTTCTCAGAGTCCAGCATGCATTTGACGTACTATAACATGATACTGAAACTTCAGGTCGGTTGGTTGTAACAGTGGTAGGAGAATGTGCAGTCTTTTCAAGCTGAAACAAAAGAAGCCTTTGTGGTCTGCTTAGTAACAGTGATTGCACAACGGCAGCTTGAAGAGCTAATTTATGAATTTATCATAAAACGGAATAATACTGCAAAGAGATAAAAGCATAACCGTCAACAAGTCGATAGTTTTTTTTCTTCCTGAAATCGATTTAGGAAATGCTTGAATCAAAAAACAAACAGCTCTTTCGTCTGCTCACTAATACTAATTAAAATGGCCTTTACAATGCTTTATACTTACGCATATCGCTTATTGGTTATCCTCTCCAGCCACAATATATTCAACATGAAGATCCATAAGCATGAAGGATGATGATTATACTCAATGTCTTATCAAGTTGATTTATTGGAATCCAGACTAGATTATTAGAATATAATCCAGATGGACCTACATACGTAGTATCTAGGCTCCAGTTTTAAGCTAGTTCTGTTGAGAAGTGAAATAAAATGACCTTTTGACATATTGTTTTTGAAAGTGGGGGAGGGAAATGCATAGGACAGGATCGTTCATCCCGTTATTTTTTTCTCCTCCTGTTGTTGTTTACACATAGCTTTCGTAAATCACCTGACCAGGCTGTAGCTTAGTAGTAACCTCTGGATCTGGCTCCGCCTCCAGCACCACCCCCAACGCCGCCTCCTCCACTGTCTCCTGCTCCGGCTCCGAACCCTGCTCCTCTTGCTCCTCCTCCTCCTCCAGGTGCAGGGGAGCCAATGGTGGAGGAGATGAGGGCGTGGCCTCGCCCAGAGCCGGGGCCTCCATGGGCAGTGGGGGGTGGATGGACACCTGGATGGCGATGTGCTGAGGCTGCTCATGCAACGATGCGTCGTCAGAATCCGCTGCTGGGGATCCGGAACGCTCCCTCTCCCTCTCTCGCTCTCTATCTCTCTCCCGGAGGATGGTGAAGACGTCGCCGGGCCCCACCCCGACCAGGGCCCCCTGCACCAGGGCCGCCCGGCATCCCAATGCCCCGCCCAGGTGGTGCCCCTCTGGAGCCTGGCGGAGGAACGTGTGCCTCATCTCCTCAACCCCCACCACTTCCAGGATCTCCTCCATGAAGGTGCGGCAGTTCATGATGAGCGGGGGCAGCGGGATGCTGCGGGCCAGCTCCTCGATGTAGCGGGCAAACTCCATGGTCTTGAACTGGGTCACCTTGGCCAGCTCCAGGGTCTTGGCTGACGTGATGATGGGGATACGCTTGGCGATTTCAAACGCCTTCTGAAGCTTTAAAATAGAAGGGAATAGATTGGAAGTTAATTAAAATGTCCAATAAAGTTATCATGGATGGAAATGTTTTGATTTTTTAAATGTTTTATTAAAAACATCACCTATGTACATTCAAAACAGTTACACACACACAAAGTTACTAGCTATATCTTTGTACGGTCCTCACAAGTATAGCAAAATGCGACAAACCTTCTCGGCGCCCTCAGTGCGGAAGAAGTCGTTGATGGCCTTCTCAGTTTTCTTCAGGTGGCTGCTCATCATGCAGAGGCGCGTGATGTTGAGGATCATGATGATGGTGAAGGTGACGAGGCACACGACCACATAGTAGGCCCCCAGGTCCCCGCTGTGCAGGACCACACGCATGGTGACCGTGCAGTTGGCGCTGCCGTGCACGTTAGACGCCATGCACGTGTACTTGCCACGGTCGGCGAACGTGATCTCTGTGATGTTGAGGATGCCATCGTCCGTCAGCAACCACTTGTCACCTTCGGAGGAGAAAGAGACAGACGGAGACAGTCATTTAGAAGACTGCAGCTTCAAAAATCAGCCCCCACCAATTAAACCCAAAATTCACCCAAACCAACTGTAGGTTTTTCACATCAACAATGGTAAAGGACAGACTTAACTAGAACAGCTCATGATACATTGCTACAGAAAGAAATATCATACCATAGAAACAGGGTCGATTTTCCTTCAAGGAATGGGCTATCCTTTCTATGAATTCTATTTCTATGGATCAATCAAGTCACAAGAGGCTGCAGAGGGGACGGCTCATAATAATGGCTGTATCGGAGCAAATGGAATGGCATCAAGCACCTGGAAACCATGTGTTTGATGCCATTAACACGAGCCCGTTCTCCCCAATTAAGGTGCCACCAACCTCTTGTGATTCAAGGTCAGTGCAATATGCATTTCCTGGTTGCAAAGACAGCAGCCAGGCCCGACTATGCTAGGCCAGGGGGGAAGGTATCTACTAGTTTTTCCAAGACAGTCACGTGCAACAGCTATTTATAGCTAGCTGCCATGGCCAGGCTTTCTGAGAAGGCCTTTGGGTTTGCACTAAATAGAAAGAGAATGAATAGAAATTCCCATTCAACCCCCCCAAATTCTAAAATTATTCTATTATTATGCTTCCACTGCACTTCTTGGGTCCGGAAGCCACTTTACAGCTCTCCCTCATCACGTTACCTTTGGAATCAGGCTATGCCACTAATGAAATGCATGTTTTTGGCACAGAGCTCGATTCATTCATTATCTCCCATAATCTAGGCCTATAAAGGACTCCTGTAATGAATTTATTGCAACAAACAGCAAGTAGGTTACATAATTGACATTGAGTGATATTATGCCAACTGCAGGACTGTCCTTGAGCCTGCAATCCAGCAACCAGCTATTTTTAAACATACTTTGGATTGGAATCCTCGACCCCCCCCCCCCCGAAGCGGACCAGTCTTCTTTTTATTAGTTACTGAGAAACGATCTTTGTTTCATTAGTCCACTGTTGATGAGGTCCAAAAACATGTTGCATGTCAACAATCAAGTTTTCTAGATATAGAACTTTCAAAACACAGAAAGTGTCACAGTACGATGCGTTTTGTTCCTTGTTTATTTACATTTCTCCATTCCAAACGGCACCCTATTTCCTATTTAGTGCACTACTTTTGATCAGGGACCATAGAACTCTGGTTCAAAGTAGTGCGACTTAATAATAAATGGGCCTTCTATAGCGCTTTTCAAGGACCCAATGTCGCTTTAAAATGTATAGAAATTAAAAAGAAAGCAGGAGTCAAAACAAAACATGAATAAAAAGAGGGTTGGGCTCAAATAAGGGAAAAGGTAGGCCTTTTCAAAGAGGTGGGGCTATAGGAGGGACTGAAAGATAGCGATGAACGCCGAGTCACGGTTGGCTAGAGGGAGGGAGTTCCAGAGCCTAGGAGCAAACGTGGAGAAGGCCCTGTTTCCGAAGCTTTGACCTGGGGATGACAAGGTGAATAGAAAATAGGGTGCCATTTGGGATGTAGCCTGTGGTCAATATTTAAATAGAGAGTGGGGCTGAGGGAAGCTACAATCTGTCTGGGAAAATACCATGTGGTGATTGCTGGTGAACAGGGAGACAAACGCCTGGAGCGGAACACAAACATACAAGCTATCATGTAAATGTAGAACCAAGGAAGTAGCCAGCCAAACATTAAAGCATGTTACAAACATCTGTCAACTGTCGAAATTGGTTCGTCTTCTTCTACTACTAGGCTACAACTAATCTTGGTATAATATCCAATTTATTAAGAAGCTATTTTGTTATACCTATCAAGGCAAAATATCCTAAACAAAAATATTAACGCAACATGCAACATTTTTACTGAGTTACAATTCATATAAGGAAATCAGTCAATTTAAGTAAATTAGGCCCTAATCTACAGATTTCACATGACTGGGTAGAGGCCCACCCACTGGGGAGCCAGGCCCAGCCAATCAGAATACATTTTTCCCCACAAAGGGGCTTCATTACAGAAATGAATACTCCTCAGTTTCATCAGCTGTCCGGTTGCAGGTCTCAGGCGATCCTGCCGGTGAAAAGCCAGATGTGGAGGTCCTGGGCTGGCGTGGTTACACCTGGTCTGCGGTTCTGAGGCCGGTTGGACGTAATGTCAAATTCTCTAAAACAACGTTGAGGCGGCTTATGGTAGAGAAATTAACATTAAATTATCTGGAAACAGCTCTATTGGACATCCCTGCAGTCAGCATTGCAATTGCACGCCCCCTCAACTTGAGACATCTGTGGCATTGTGTTATGTGACAAAACTGCACAATTTAGAGTGTCCTTTTATTGTCCCCAGCACAAGGTGCACCTGTTTAATGATCATGCTGTTTAATCAGCTTCTTGATATGCCACACCTGTCAGGTGGATGGATTATCTTGGGAAAGGAGAAATGCTCACTAACAGGGATGTAAACTAATTTGTACACATAATTTGAGAGAAATACGATTTTTGTGCGTATGGAACATTTCTGGGATTTTTTTTTTATTCAGCTCATGAAACATGGAACCAGCACTTTAATGTTGTGGTTATATTTTTGTTCAGTATAAAATGTCATCCAGGCTATATTTCACCATGGTCTACATTGATCACTATTCTCCTATCGCTGCATGAAGTGGCATCATCTGCCATTGCGTTAGAACATCAACGTACGTAGGCATGTGGTGAGAGTGGATGGATGGATGACTTCGCGTCTCTCTCTCTCTCTCTCCAGATTCTGACAGCTCATCCTGAGTGGGTGGGTGACTCAGAAACAGAGTCGATCACAGAATGAGAGAGAGCATGAAACCAATTCTGTAGGCGAGTAGTGTTAGGCTTAAGACAGAGCATGAATAGACTAGTACACACACACCTTCGCTTCCCACACACACTTAAATCCATGAAGCCTCCAGCCTGTCTGTCGTGTCTCTAAAAAAACTGAATGCGTAAAGGAAATGTACCGGGGAACCTGGACATCAATTTATTTCTATGAGACTAGAGACTTCTAAGCGTATACACCCCTGCCCCCGTGTGAAGTGTTTCAAGGCTTCCTTCGAAAGTACGTGAGCGTGTGGAAAGCAAAAGCTCTCTAAAAAACAAGTGTCAACAGCTATAAAAGAAAAGTAATGAGCAACAGGGAAGAAACAACTGTTGTGCATGTCATAACAGGTCTGTGACAGATCCTTGTGGAGCATAAGGTCTTCTACTGACTGGCTCACCGTCATCCATGAGTAAAATAGCCCCAGCTATGACCACAACAAACATCAATCTAAACATTGACAAATGTATTAAATGTTGTTTGCATGCTACAGGTAACAGGCCCTAGTGGTTCAATAATGATTGTTGCACCAGAGCAAGTTCCAACAGGTCTGTTCAAAGTGGAACACACAATGCTCATTTAGCATTCCTGTTTTATAGCAGGTGACTCACACGGTTAAAAGCTTAGATTCTTCATTATTGTAGCCGACTATTTATCCGGAACATCTTTTCTACATAGACAGTATTCTCTCTACATCTTTTCTACATAGACAGTATTCTCTCTACATAGACAGTATTCTCTCTACACCTTTTCTACATAGACAGTATTCTCTCTACATAGACAGTATTCTCTCTACATAGACAGTATTCTCTCTACACCTTTTCTACATAGACAGTATTCTCTCTACATAGACAGTATTCTCTCTACATCTTTTCTACATAGACAGTATTCTCTCTACATAGACAGTATTCTCTACATCTTTTCTACATAGGCAGTATTCTCTCTACATAGACAGTATTCTCTCTACATCTTTTCTACATACAGTATTCTCTCTACATCTTTTCTACATAGACAGTATTCTCTCTACATAGACAGTATTCTCTCTACATAGACAGTATTCTCTCTACATAGACAGTATTCTCTCTACATAGACAGTATTCTCTCTACATAGACAGTATTCTCTCTACATAGACAGTATTCTCTCTACATCTTTTCTACATAGACAGTATTCTCTACATATTTTCTACACAGACAGTATTCTCTCTACATCTTTTCTACATAGACAGTATTCTCTCTACATCTTTTCTACATAGACAGTATTTTCTCTACATAGACAATATTCTCTCTACATCTTTTCTCAACTCCTTTTTCTTTTCCACATCTCCTCTTCTCCCCCCCACCCCAATCTCCTCCTTTCTCTTTCCAATCTGCCTCCACATGTTGCAGATAGATTAGGACTGAATGAAAGAAATGATCCTATTAGTATCCTACCCGTTAGTATCATAGTAGTATCCTACCCATTTGTATCCTACCTGATAGTATCCTACCTGATGATATGCTATTAGTGTCCTACCCGTTTGTATCCTACCTGATAGTATACGAGTATCCTACCTGTTAGTATCCTATTAATATCTTACCCGTTAGTATCCTAACTGCAAGTATCCTATATGTTAGCATTCTACCCGCTAGTATCCTACCTACCTGTTAGTATCCTATTACCTCCTACCTGTTAGTATCCTATTACCTCCTACCTGTTAGAATCTCAGCTGTTAGTATCCTATTAGTATCTTACATGTTAGTATCCTATTATCTCCTACCCGTGAGTATCCTATTACCTCCTACCTGTTAGCATTCTACCTGCTAGGATCCTACCTGTTATAGTATGCTATTAGGATCTTCCCACCTGTTAGTATCCTATTACCCCCTCCCACCTGTTAGTATCCCTTTACCCCCTCCCACCTGTTAGTATCCCTTTACCCCCTCCCACCTGTTAGTATCCCTTTACCCCCTCCCACCTGTTAGTATCCTATTACCCCCTCCCACCTGTTAGTATCCTATTACCCCCTCCCACCTGTTAGTATCCTATTACCCCCTCCCACCTGTTAGTATCCTATTACCCCCTCCCACCTGTTAGTATCCTATTACCCCCTCCCACCTGTTAGTATCCTATTACCCCCTCCCACCTGTTAGTATCCTATTACCCCCTCCCACCTGTTAGTATCCTATTACCCCCTCCCACCTGTTAGTATCCTATTACCCCCTCCCACCTGTTAGTATCCTATTACCCCCTCCCTGTTAGTATCCTATTACCCCCTACCTGTTAGTATCCTCCTAGTAAATATGAATGGCATCGGATAGGATACTAACAGGCAGGAGACTAACAGGATACTAACAGGCAGGAGACTAACAGGATACTAACAGGCAGGAGACTAACAGGATACTAACAGGCAGGAGACTAACAGGATACTAACAGGCAGGAGACTAACAGGATACTAACAGGCAGGAGACTAACAGGAAACAAACAGGCAGGAGACTAACAGGATACTAACAGGCAGGAGACTAACAGGATACTAACAGGCAGGATAGTAGTAGGATACTAACAGGCAGGAGACTAACAGGCAGGAGACTAACAGGCAGGAGACTAACAGGCAGGAGACTAACAGGCAGGAGACTAACAGGCAGGAGACTAACATGATTCTGACAGGCAGGAGACTAACATGATTCTGACAGGCAGGAGACTAACATGATTCTGACAGGCAGGAGACTAACATGATTCTGACAGGCAGGAGACTAACATGATTCTGACAGGCAGGAGACTAACAGGAAACTAACAGGCAGGAGGCTAACATGATTCTGACAGGCAGGAGACTAACAGGATACTAATAGTTAGGTAGTGGCAGTGACCACCAATCTGCCTCCATATAGGCTACAGTAGATAGATTACAACTGAAAGAGAGAACAATAAAAATAGTATCCTATCAATGCCAGAAATACTATGTACTTTATCAAGTATCTGAAGTTAAGTAGTGGCCGTAACTTTTTAACTCTTGATGCTTTGGCAAAAGAGGGAACAGGCCAGCTTGTTTGGTTTGTAATCATCATCATCATGGCTTTGGTGTATGATTATGCTTATCTGCTGGGTTGGCATTGCATAATCGCAGCAAATAATCCCCCATATATATATATATCATCATCATAGTCTGTCATAATGCAACTACTCAATGTGACCTTCCTATGTGACCTTCCTATGAAATCCCCCCCACCCCTCTGTTCTCCCTCCCTCTGTTGTCCACAGCACACAAATATTTTTGACTGTAGTCTACAAATGCTGCCCTTTGGCCATACAAAAACTTAAAATACAGAGGGATTTAGTCAGTGGTTTTCAGGGATTGGGGCTATTTTAACTATAAATCATAATTCTAGCTTTTTTCATGACAGTTTGTGTTAATGCCTGTCATCCTCTGCATCAGATGGTCTGCATAGTCACACGATTTATTTCATAACGCCTTATTATTGAAATAGAACTTGAATTGGTATTGCCTTAAGCCGGACACAGGCAGTTCAAATTGGTGTTGAGAGTAGCTGATTCTGTGGCTAATGCAACATCAAGGATATTATTGATAACTGTACATTAAATTAGCTTGACTTACTTGTCTCCGTGTCCAGCAGGTCTCCATGTGAGTTGAACCACTGTATATTCGGCACAGGCTCTCCAGTGACGTTGCAATCAATCAGTGCGCAGTTACCTTCGCGAGCGATGATCTGGCTTACTTTCGAGAACACCAGGGGGACAAATCCACCATCTGCCACCGTTCCGTTTTCTGTGCAGTTTCTATCTGAAACCGCCGATAGAACCCCGGCGGTGTAGAGGCTGATAGTGGACAGTAGCAAGAGGCTAAAAGCGTAGCCACTTGACCGACTCATTTTTTCCCCTTCTTCCTGACCGTCGCTTTCCCCCGAGGATAGTTTGTCATGCCACTCACGTCTTCATGTTCAACACATACTGGCTATCTCCTGATTGCGGTAATGAAAGGCAATTTGGTATTCTGCTCCAAATCTTGAAGCATTCCACTGGAAGAGGAAAACAATTAATTAAAGAAAAACACTCATAAACATTCTGAACAGTTCGTTTGTTTAGATAGTAATGATTTCTCTGCTGAGGCATAAGATAAGGGCAGGGACCTTTGGTTGATAAATGACTCCCCGACCCAATAGTCTTTGACTCAGACAACAACAAAGAAACACCAAATGCAATAACAGTTTTTTACTGTATAGCCAACAATGAATGTAATATTGTTGTTACAGCAACAGTATCTGTTAATGCATTGTTACAACATAGAGCTGCAATGTTACAGACATGATATAATATTGACGCCTACATAATATTTATTTTCGGTCTATTTTTATTAGTTATCGTTAGGCCTAACTTATTGTCTAAAATCAGTTACTTAATAACAATAAATATTGTTAACTAGTTAGTAGTATAAATCAATATATTTATTTGACCGACAATTTGAATGCAAAAAGTAGCTAACCTAGCTAGCTATTCTGGGCTATTTGCAGTAGCAAGCTAATATTGGTCTGGATGCAAAATAGCGGAGGCTTGCTAGCAAACTAACGTTAACGTCGCTAGCCAGCCTGGAAAGGACACAACGGGTTGGCTAACTAGCTAGCTTCTTTGATATAGCTAACTTAGCTATAACTTATAGTTATATAAACGGCCAAGTAGCTCACATAATATAGTTCGTTAGTTAAATGTAATGTTTAATGTAGTAACGTTAGCTAACTAACAGAAACATAATCAACGGTTACTGTAGTTAGTAACGTTACTAGGTACAGGGAATGATGACTGCTAACGTTAGTAGCTAACCATCATCATAGCTAGCGATAACGCTATCTCGATTAATAACGTTTTCCAACATCTGATTGCATACTTACACGATAGTCGTCCACTGTTATGTTTGCTTAGCTAGCTACTAAAAATGTTATATCGTTATGCGGTTAAGAAGGAGATCGCCGTCTGTCTTTCGGACACCGCTGCGTTGCGCTATTTATTCCACATCCTCAAATCGCTTGTCTTTTGCTCAGCTGGCGGCTTGACACAACATTCGTTCGCTGCAGCGTCCAGCTTCCCTACCCTAGTCAAATTACAAGCAAGCAGCAAGAAAACTAGGTCGGTCATTGGCCACGCACCAACTTTATTTGATCCGACCTGAAGGGGTCCACACGTGCACATGGCAATCATGAATGTGTAATTAGTGGATTTAAATGTAGCTAGAAAAATACGATATTAAATGTTTTCATTTTTTTTTGCAATAATTGAAAAGAACATCATCACTTCTTTGTATTTTATTTAACTAGGCAAGCCCGTTAAGAACAAATTCCCCAGCCAAACCTGGACACTGTGCCAATTGTGCACCGCCTACAGCCTGGAATCGAACCAGGGTCTGTAGTGACACCTCTAGCACTGAGATGCAGTGCTTTAGACTGTTGCGCCACTCGGGAGCCCAAGCTTCTTCCAAAAACTAAAACACATAGCAACTAAAACATGTCGTTTTTTCATGAATGAATGAAGTGCATTTATGAACTAAACTGTAGGCTACATTTAGGGCTTACTGCTTTGTGTCTGCCATTTTTCTTTCTATGAAGTCTACACATTAACATACAGTTCTCCAGACAGTAAACAGAGGCCACTGTCTCACTCTCTCTGAGGTCCAGGCAGTTTGCCATCATCAACCACTGCATTGTTCAATCTGATGGATGTAACTACAGTACTGAAGACTGATGAAGAGGCCAAATGCCAGGGCAGTTAATGTTGTGGTTCTATTTAATCCTCGGACTTCCCTTTGTATATATAAATGACCAATGAGATGAGTTGTATTCAGAACACGACTAATTTGAATAGGCAAAATAACTAGGATACAAACAAATTAAATCAATGCTATCAGTAGCTTACTGTATACATTGCAGGCACACTCTCTTCACACATTCTCTTCACACATTCTCTCTCCACACACTCACACACAAACTGTTGTAGTCAAAAGAGTGTATAAAGTTCAGGTAAAAAGAACAAACTGTTTGGCTCAACTCAAGTAGGTCATATCTGCCTTCCGGAGTGGATTATTGACAACCTTGTCGGTGCTTTAAAAGCATGAATCAATCTCTGAAATGGACACGTGCTATTAAAAGACTCAATTCATTAATCCATAACCCTAGCTATCTCGCATTAGCAAGTGTTGATATTGTGGAAAGAGTGTTATTTACCAATAAATATATACAACAGCAGAGTTTCAATGAACTGCAAATTCAATTCTAAGCAGGAGTGAGACATAGGGGTTGCTTCAGATGAAACACAGACACGTGGCCGGCTGCCTAGGTGCCTCTCAAGTTACAAAAACAGTTAAAAACAATGAATATTTTTTTGTTCAGAAATGCTTGGCTCAAGTAATGCTGATTTAGTTGTAAAGATGTTAACAGAGTTACACAGTGCTAGCTACTAAACTAGGCCGATGACTGCCACATGGTGGTTACATTTACAGTTATCTCCAAGGCAAAATGCGTATCTTGTCCGGGGTAAGTTAGCATCTCTGTGATTCAAGTGTGAATTAGTGTATAGTATTTGAAATATATATATATCTCTGTCAATGAAAATAGTTAATATTTTTGTTATCTGAATTACTACTTACAAAGCTTCCTTGATGAGTGCAGAGCCTCTTGAAAGCCAGTGTAAAAAGAGAGAGAAGGTATATTTATTACTCATTAATTGACTTTAAGTGTGTGTGTTTGTGTGTCTGTTTCTTCACCTCATCGATCTGTTGCGGTGTGGAGAGGGAGAAGGCCGCTCTGACATAAGGACAAGGGTCTAAGCTGTTGATCATGAATACACCTCTAGGGACAAGCAGCACCTAGGACAACAGACAATATTCAACAAACCAGGACCTACATACCAAATCTCATGACAGAGCCAAAACTGTGGTGGTGGTGTGGTGTGGTTATAAACTTACGTCATAGCCCGGTGACTCCATTTGCTCTCTCTCACGCACACGCACACACACAAACACACAAACACTCTTATCTTGAAGCTCAGAATTATGTGTCATAAAACTGCTGCTTAGAGATTCTGTGTGCTGATATTAGAGTTGCTCTTTGTTTCTTCCTCTTCCAGTCCCACTCTGCACATAACAAGCCTAATAATCTACTGCAAAAGGCTTCAATTGTTTAGTGCTGTGAGGGAAAATCCCCCATGTTAGATTATAAAATAAAATCTGAAAGTGTTCCCTGCTATTTTCACATAGAAACAGACCAATCAGCGTGGATTTGGAGTGTTCTCGTGTGGGAGGGGATATGGTGGGTTTTTAAATCCGTTTGCCTTGGTGAATACTGGCTGTTTTCCATCCTATCCCACATCCTATTCCTGACGACACTAGCCCCGCCCTGCAAACCTCCTGCTGCTGATCATGATGCATGAGTAGGACTAGAAACCTAGACAACCAAATAACACAAGACACACAGTAGGGTTACCTGTAGTCAACCTGTCCTTAATATCCCAAATATAGATAATTTTAATGACAGGAATCTCTAAAAGATGCATGACTTCAGTATAAGTGGACTATTTTAGAACCCCAAACATAATCTCATTCAGTCAAACAGGCTGTATTAGTTTAGTCAGTGTATGTGTCAGCTGTGGTGAGCCCGAGGTAAGGTGTGTGTGCGTGTTTGTTTGTGTGTGTGTGTACCTTCTCCTCCAGAGCTTTCTCCATGATCAGCTGCTGGGTGTCTGCGATGTCCTTCAGCTTGATCCACAGGAACATGCCTGCAGCTGGATCACGCCACTCTGTCACATCTACACACACACACACACACACACACACACACACACACACACACACACACACACACACACACACACACACACACACACAGGAAAGAGAAACAGAATGGTTGGGTCTGGGTATTGTTTGGTGCAGGGATTGTTACTTGTATTATGCCTTTAGCAAAATGCTAATTCCACTATAGACTTTTTTTGTTATAACCTTTTAACAAGCTCCCAGCACTGTGTTATGTGATGGCTTTATAATAATGTTAGGCTTTGATGGGTTTGGACTTCTGAACTTTAAATGTTATTAATCATTAGTTGTAATAGAGACCTGAGGGGTGCCATACACCAGAGGTGGAGGGTTATCTGTAGGGGGAAGGTCCTGAGAGTAGGAAAAGCGATCACGTGGCAGACATTGATTTGGGGAGAGAGCCATGGATTAATGATGAAGGGGGTCGAGTTCAGGTCAGGTCACGTTAAAGGAGAAAGAAAAGTTTATGGCCCATATCACTTAGTTTCCTGCCTAGCAATACAGATACAATGTTTAGCAATGTTGGGTTCTGAGAAAATGAAATATACTTCTTCATGTCACTGAGGGAGAAAGGGTAATGTATAACGTTTACATTACGTCGGGATATGTTGTTGTTAGCCGTCAGGGATCCTATAGGAGGGATCCTCTGGGAGGAGAAGAGACACAGCCTGGTACCAGTCACCATGACAGCCGTGAGTTGGGGAGGAGTGAGCACTTTGGGGCAGAGGTCAAGTCAGATGAAGTGAGGAAGAACAGATATCACTAAGGTTCTGTCTAGCAACAGAGATGTATTGTCTGTTCAGATGTGTAGGAGGAGACTCAGCATAGAAGAAAGGGTTAAATATCAATGCTTGTTTGAATTTTCTGCAACAACAGGGTGATCAAATTAAGACCCTACATCTGTAGGTGTGTTGTTTATTCAGGTGACATTGGTACGACCTTTGACCTACCCATCTATGTTGTTGAGGACACCTTCCTGACCTCAGCCATGCAGCAGTTGGGACACAATGAGCTGGAGAGGGGGAGATGGAGAGAGATGGAGAGAGAGAGAGAGAGAGGGAGAGGGAGAGATGGAGAGAGAGAAAGGGAGAGGGAGAGATGGAGGGAGAGAAAGGGAGAGATCGAGAGAGGAGACTGAGAACCAGGCCAGGGTATAGTAGTCAAAGGTAGAAGTCACCACAATCTCGACACCGATAACCAAATCTCGTTGGCGCACGCTGGCCAGCTACATTTTAATGTTTTGGTAGTCATGCGAGACTTCTCACCAGCCCCCACTGAGCAATAATGTAAGGTACTACCAACCTTTGAGAACTTGACTATGGAAAAGGAATATTTTTTTTGTATTTTCTTCTCTCACATTGTAAACAAATGGAATGAACTCTTTCTATATTCCATATTGTCTATAACATTCCATACTTCTCTATCATCTACATTTACTGAGGAGAAACTGAAGTGACGATCAGACTGACCGATGTAATTCCATCTATTCTAGGGCGCTAGACAGTGTGCTTGTTCTTTAATCACACATCCTCATTTATCTATTCCCTAACTTCCTCCTGCGTGTGACAGAATAACCCACAGGTGTCACGATGACATGACGTTGGTCTACAAAGAGCAGGCAATGACTGAGTGGGACTGGCTCTTGCAGCCAGCTCATGAAAGATGAATTAGCATTGTGTTAATCTCGGTGATGCCACTGATTAAACTACCAACACTTTCTGTCTACTCTCATCTACAGGGAAACATGGGGGTGTCCCCCTATTGGCACCCTATTCCCTACACAGTGCACTACTTTTGACCACCCTGGTCAAAAGTAGTACACTATATAGGGAGTAGAGTGCCATTTGGGAGGTAATTAGACAATTATATCACTAATCTATACTGAGAATGTTACAGTACATTCACACAGTTAAATAGAACACTTTTTAAATCTCTCTCTCTCGATGATTGCATTTGTCTCATTATAAAACCCAGCCCAACTGTCTCTTCTGGGAAAAGCACTTTAAAAGGTTTTTTAATCATGGTGCTATTCACTAGGAAGCAAAGGGAAGCAAACAGACCAAAATGGTGAGGGACTACCTAAACTTGTCCAATAAGAAACGCTTGTTCTCGTTTTCTTTTGCGAAACATGTTGCGACGGTGTGCACTAATGAATATCACCCAGGAGCTTTCCAGTTTTGCTCTTATTACAGCCACAGGAAAGAAGCCTCTTATGGGATTTAAAAAGTGACTAGAGACTAGACACAAAGTAGAAAATACAATCACATGAAATGAAAGATGGCTGAAGTTTTTATTACTACCTACATGCATTTTAAAGGGGGGTGGTATGAAAGTTTACTAAGACATGCATGCTACATGTACATAATAGTAGTTACTTGTTTATTTCTACATTTATTTTAAAGGGGATGGTGGGGTAGTTTACTACTAGGCCTACTTTTAAAGGGGAAGTGGGGTAATTTATTATGACATGTATTTTAAAGGGGAGTATGATGCATTTTAAAGGGGGTGTTGGGGTTAGAAGTAGAGGTTCATTCACCTGTGTGAAGGTGCTGGTGTGCATCGTAGAAGCCTGGATGTGTAGTACCACTCTGTCCACCAGCGGCTTGTGCCCACAAAGCCTATTCTCAGCCTACAAACAAACAAACAAACAAAACACACACAGTCACCCCCCAAGAGTCCCTGTGGTCCATATTGACTAATAATGAAGGGAATACTCTCTGCATATGCATCCTGTGTGTGTTGTGTGTGTGTGTGTGTGTAATTAAATTGTCCAACATGAACTGGAATATCAAGGTGCCACTAACCAGCTGTTTACACACATTCTGACTTAATCTCTCTGTAAACAAGTTCAGACGTGTAAATAGACAACCACGTTGCCAACGTGTCTCATTGAACACTCTGTACTCAGAGGGTGTAACGGTATTCCTCCTCCTCTTCATCTTCGGAAGAGGAGGAGTATTGAGGGAACCAAGGCGCAGCGAAGTTTGAACACATATTTATTTAAACGAAAACACGAACTTGATTAAACTAACAAAACAACAAACGGTGAAGACAGACCTAAACGACGAACTTACATAAAACAAGTAGAACGCATGAATAGGACAATTAGACTACACAAACCGAACAAACCGTAACAGTCCCGTATGGTGCAAACAATTACACAGACACGGAAGACAATCACCCACAACGAACACTGTGACAACGCCTACCTAAATATGACTCTTAATTAGAGGAACGCCAAACACCTGCCTCTAATTAAGAGCCATACCAGGCAACCCAAAACCAACACAGAAACAGAAAACATAGAATGCCCACCCAACCTCACGTCCTGACCAACTAACACACATAACAAACTAACATAAATAGGTCAGGAACGTGACAGAGGGAGAGAGACTACTACAACATTACACTGATATAACTAGTAATAGTGTAACAACTGAAACTAAACAGTTATCTTTTTTTAACGATATTTTGAAGTCTTTGTATGTTTATTGGATAGAGGTGAAAGGTAGGAGAGAGAGTGCTGAAAGAGCAGTGGGACGGATTTGAATCCATTCTGGCAGTGGTACAACCGACCTCTGCTCCAGAGGCAGCAGCATAGACCGCTAGACCACCCCAGACTACTGAACAGGTCTCTCTTGCCAAATAGATTATTATCTCAATGAGATTAACCTGCATTAATAAAGGTTAAATTAAAACAGTTTACTTCCTACTTCCTCCCTGACCTCTAACACCACATGGTTGCTTTGGCGATCTGACAGTGTGCCTCACCATGATGACAGGATCTTTGAGAAGGAGTCTGTCCTGATGATCCGCCCGTCAACGTCCATGGAGAGACACGTGGGAGCTCAGGGCGAGCGACAGACAGACAGAGAGCGAGAGACAGAAACCCATGAGCAGCCCGTTTATGATATACAGTAGGGGTGATGCCAGTGCTGTGTCCCAATAAAACACACAAAGTCAAAATACATGAAAAAATGACACCATTTGTACCTTTTCACTGTAGGAAGTAATAGGGGTCATCCTCGATAATAAGGAGGTCATTCTGTCTGACAAGCTGTCAAAACGAGAACAAAAGCTGATTAGTTCTGGTGAAGTAGACCTTTAGGGAAATCAATTTTCCACTCAGGTCAGAAAAGAACAAGCACAATCATTTCGCTGCCATTTGCATAAGTCATTGTTTTAGGGTCAGTAGTTTTTACTGGCCCTGTGACCTGACCAGGACCGTGTCAAACTCCAGGTCCTAGTCATAGGCTGGTCAACATGAATCAACTGTTAGGGAAATCATTAATGAGAACTAGAACAATGGATTCAGATTGGTTTCCTCTCTTTCCTTGGCTAATGCATAGCTCTGTTTAAATATTTTATAAATCCTTCCTTCCTTGTTTCCTTGAGGTAAGCACTGATCTATAACTGATTCAATAGGTGAAAGCAAGGTTACCAACCTCTTACTTTAACCAATTCAACCAATTCAAATCTGTGATGACTTCAAGGAAGGAAGGTAGAAAGGAAGGATGCATTTTCAAGTATTTGAACAAGGCCTATATTCTCAGAAAAAGAGTGATGTCTGGCACCACTTGTCCTCATAGGGGAACCCTCTGAAAAAAAGCTCCAGATAAAACCATTTAAGATCAGAGAGAACTCTTTCTGGTTCCAAATAGCACTCTTTAACAGGTTCTATTTGAAACCCAGGTTCTATTTAGAACATAAAAGGGTTCTCTCTGACCTGAAAAGGGGAGCCTATTTTCAGGGGGTTCACCTACAGGGCTCCCGAGTGGCGCAGCGGTCTAAGGCACTGCATCTCAGTGCTAGAGGCGTCAATACAGACACCCTGGTTCGAATCAAGGCTGTATCACAACCGGCAGTGATTGGGAGTCCCATAGGGCGGAGCACAATTGGCCCAGCGTCGTCCGGGTTTGGCCGGTGTAGGCCGTCATTGTAAATAAGAATTTGTTCCTAACTGACTTGCTTAACTAAATAAAGGTTAAATACAGGGACAAATGGTGTTACATCTATTTTTCTGAGAGGGTATGGGTCTGCAGACTGGACTGTACCTTGTACCTCCCTCTCAGTGGGGTTTCCTCCATTGGGGATGGTGTAGAGAACCCTGGGTATGGTGCTGTGTGGCTTGTGGACGTCTGCCAGGTCACAGCGGGACAGCACCTCCTTCAGGCCTCCCAGGATCATACCGTGCTGGTCACCGGAGGGAGGAAGGGATGGTGAAAGAGAGGGAGAGAGAGAGAGAGAGAGAGAGAGAGAGAGAAAGAGAGTGTGTGTGAGAGAAAGAGAAGTGCTTCTTACTGCAGCGAGAGTTCCAGAGTAGGTAGATGCGTGGAGTAAAACGTCTCCAGGATTGACAAGCATTTCAAAAACCTACCAAAAGAAGGGAAAAAATTATCCCGTACCCAGAATCAAAACATTCCCTTCAACATAGACAAAAGTATACTGAACACAAATATAAAAGCAGCATGTAAAGTGTTGGTGTCACGCCCTGGCCTTAGTATTCTTTGTTTTCTTTATTATTTTAGTTAGGTCAGGGTGTGACATGGGGAATGTTTGTGTTTTGTTGGTTTTGGGTGTTTCTATGGTAAAGGGGTTGTTGGGTATAGTATATGGGTTTGTGTTGAGTACATGTGTCTAGCGTTGTCTATGTATGTTTAGTTGTCTAGGAGAGTCTATGGTTACCTGAATGAGTTCCCAATTAGAGACAGCTGATTTCGGTTGTCTCTGATTGGGAGCCTTATTTAGGGTAGCCATAGGCTTTCATTTGTTGTGAGTAGTTGTCTATGTGATACGTTTGTAGCCAGTGTGTGCACATCGTTGTTTAGCTTCACGATCGTTTTGTTTAGTGTTTTTGTTTCGTTTGCCTTCTTCACCAATAAAAGGAGATGGCTTATTTTCCTAAAGCTGCGTTTTGGTCCGTCAATCCTCCACACGATCGTGACAGTTGGTCCCATGTTTCCTGAGCTGAAATAAAATATCCCAGAAATGTTCCATACACACAAAAAGCTTATTTCGTTCAAATTTTGTGCACAAATTGATTTACATCCCTGTTAGTAAGCATTTCTCATTTGCCAAGATAATCCATCCATCTGACAGGTGTGGCATATCAAGAAGCTGATTAAACAGCATGATCATTAAACAGGTGCACCTTGTGCTGGGGACAATAAAAGGCCACTAAAATGTTTTGTTTTGTCACAGAACACAATGCCACAAATGTTTCAAGGCTTGAAGGAGCGTGCAATTGGCATACTGACTGCAGGAATGTCCACCAGAGCCGTTGTCAGAAAACTGAATGTTAATTTCTCTATCATAAGCCGCTTCCAACGTCATTTTAGAGAATTTGGCAGTATGTCCAACCGGCCTCACAACCCCAGATCACGTGTAAGAACACCAGCCCAGGACCTCCAGATCCGGCTTCTTCACCTGCGATCATCTGAGACCATCCACCTGGACAGCTGATTAAACTTGTGTGGGGGGAAACTAATTCTGATTGGCTGGGCCTGGCTCCCCAGTGGGTAGGCCTATGCCCTCCTAGGCCCACTCATGGCTGTGCCCTGCCCAGTCATATGAAATCCATAGATGAGGGCCTAATGAATTTATTTCAATTGACTGATTTCCTTATATGAACTGTAACTCAGTAAAAACATTGAAATTGTTCCATATAGTAGAGGAGAGGGTGAGAATAGGACAGTATCATGAGATCATTAGAGATAGTCCCACCTTGCAGAGGCCCACCTGGCTGCCTGTAATAACACACATATCCATTTGACCCTTCTCTGGACTGTAGTTGGCTGTAGGAGGGTTGTGAAGGTTCTTCTGCAGGTTCTTCATTCAAGTCAACAGCTCTGGGATTCTATACATGGGAGAAAGACGATAAAAGTAACTGTCCAGTGTTTCTCCAGATTTCTATGAAATATGACCAATAATTAATTGCAATATGAGTGAAATAGTTTTCCTTACAAAAAAATGTGTAATTAAGTTTGTTAGAAAGCAGCTTTTCTGTGTTGGAATGGTGTGGACGTACCCCAACATAAGAATGGTGTGGACGTACCCCAACATAAGAATGGTGTGGGCATCTGTCATGAAAAATATTAGGATAATGACATCATCCCATATGAGGAAATAGCAAGCATTTTTTGAACAGTCTGAAGTGTTTTTTCTCCAATTTATGCTTTAGCCACAAATGCGAGTATAAGACGAGTCAACAACATTACTTGGGTATGAGTTAACAGAATATAAACTTTCAAAAGTCAGATTTTCACTGGACAGTTACTTTAACCTTTCCATTCATAGGGGAGAATCCTAAGTTTAGTTGAATTTTAATTTAAGTCAATGAGAGGCGAAGTAAAAGACGTGAAATTGGAGGTTAGGATTCGCCCCATACAGAATAACCTACAGTTCCTCACCCAACCTCACCCAATTCTCTTATCTTTTTTTTAAAACAAGAAATTGGCCTAATCATTAATAATTACATTTGAATAGCAGCCATGGTAAGTATTAATAACATATTCAGTATTTGATGTGTGTATTGGATACTGTGGTGCGTAATAGGATGCCATTTGAGACGCAGCCTTGGCTTTATTGTCCCGGCATCTCTTATCAGCTGTGATTGAACCAATGCAGACCACACACACACACACACACACACACACACACACACACACACACACACACACACACACACACACACACACAGGTTGAGAGAGCTATAGACCAATATGAGACACTATTTACACAGATAGTTGTAAAGCTAGATAAGGAGCCATTAGAGAGATAACCTCCCTTCTAACACTGCCATTGACTAGTATAGGTGTCATGTTGTCCTAACCTTTTCAATGTTGAACAGCACTGTGACAGGTCAAAAGTTTAAACAGGCCAATGATTTTACATTGTAAACTTAGCCAATTCCTGACCATATGAATTGTGTGTTAGAGCTAGCCATGTACTGTATATTACTCTGTTTGTGGCAAGGGGAGATTTTGGAAGCTATGATCTTGTTGACTCTCCTATATTTTAGCAATACGAGGGTAGCCCTGACCAGGACACGAACCAGTAACTGTCAACCCAACACCTTAGCCGTTACGCCAAGAGATCCGAACCTCTTGACGAGGTCACTAGGTGTTGGGTTAAGGTCGTTACAATATCATGCTCTGAAGAAGCTTCCAGGAACTTTTAGAAGACTAGCCCTTGCGTGGGCTAAAATACTTAAGGGGGGTGTGGTATATGGCCAATATACCACGGCTAAGGGCTGTTCTTAGGTATAAACCCCCGAGATGCCTTATTGCTATTATAAACTGGTCACCGTAATCAGAGCATCAAAAATAAATGTTTCGTCATACCCGTGGTATATGGTCTAATATACCACGGCTTTCAGCCAATCAGCATTCAAGGCTCGAACCACCCAGTTTATAAATCATAAAAAACAATATCCTGGTCAAAAGTAGTGCAGCATATAGGGAATTGAGTGTTATTTCGTACACACCCAGTGTTTCCCACCCGCTGGAGGCAGAGTACTGTAGAGCCCTCTTCCTCATGGTCTCGTCGAAAGTGATCGTGTCCCCATTCTGTCCCCATTCTTCACCTGGATGGAGCAGGACTGGAAGGGGAAGGTGTTGGGAGCCCCTCCGGCCAGGGAGATCATGGAGGGAGAGACCTCTGCTGGAGCTCAGCTTAGGGGTGGAAGAGGGAAAGACAGGTTGGTTTCTCAAGTCTCATATAATGAAATTGTAATGTGGCTTACACTGAACCAAATTATTTTACCCCAACACTTTAGGAACTGAATAAAATTAAATAAATTGAACTATGGATCAAACCTGAAAACTGACAAAGAACCATGACTTACTCAACATTAGGATGAAGGAGGGCTTCCGAGCTGCACTTACAGCTGTCAAAAACCGAGTGTAGTTCATGGCTCCTGTAAAATCAACACAGGTAGGTTTCTAACAATTGACACTGACAGAGCAGGCTTTCCTGTGGTATGTCAATACTCCTGAGGAATAGAGATATACAATGTGACAGTGTACGATTGTTAACAGCAACACATGACATCATGCTGCATGATGACACATTTTACTTCATTTAGATTTTAGTAATTTAGCAGACGCTCTTATCTAGAGCGACTTACAGTTAGTGCATTCATCTTAAGATAGCTAGCTGGGACAACCACATATCACAGGCAAATAAAGTACTGTAACGACCCGGTATTGTGTTCTGTGTTTGTGGGTGTGTTATGGTTCTCATGGCTACTAGCAGGGGTTGAATATGTCAGGACAGATGGAAAGGTTGGGGGGGTATGATGGGTAATACCGCGGGATTTGGAAATGCATAAATAGGGATTACTGTCTCATTGTTCTCTCTCTTCTGTTCGTGCCTTGATCTGTTCCTATGAGAGTGACTCTTGACCCGACAGGGTAACATTGTGTACGTTCGGCATTTAGCGGCGTGGGTTGTGGCCGGAACAATAGCCCAGTTTATGAATAAACCTGTGTTCTGACCTGCACACCTAGAGTCCGTCTCTTTTCCCTTTATGACCCAGCCGGGTCATTACATTGGTGTCAGAAGTGCTTTCGAACTACGGGATCGTGACTAGGCGAGTTAGCTGTTCAGTATAGGCCGGGTTGGCTTTAGCGTGACTCGCATCTACGGTCATGTCGCTTGGGGCGAGGCGGAAAATTAAGGAAGAGTCGGACAAAGTGTCCGTTGTGGGCTCGGGGGTACCCGGTCGGGAGGGTCAGGCGGCGACTGCCGTAGGGAAGCTGGAGAGCCACATGGCAGGAGTTAAATTGTCAGTCAGCAAGATGGCAGAACTGGCGGGTTTTCCTTCGCATCGCTCGAGAGCTGACGTCACGGCGACGGGGATATCGACGTCACCGGGTGCGGAAATGGCTGGGCCTGCTAAGGTAAACAGAGATGGCGGCGACCTATTGCCATTAGCCACGGTAGCGGCTAAACTACCAAAGTTCAATGGACAAGGTAAATGGGAAGTTTTTTTCACTCAATTCGAGTTGTTGGCTAGAGCCGGGAGGTGGTCTGACGAGACGAAAGCGTTACAGCTTGCCCTGAGCCTGGCGGAGGAGGCGTCGGAATGCCTGCTAACGCTAGCCCCGGGCGATAGGGGCGACTACGGTGCGCTAGTGGAGGCATTGGGGGGCCGTTTCGGCAGCGACGCGCAGCCCAACATGCTGCGTATTGAACTGTGTAACAAAAAGAGACTTCAGGGGGAATCATTAAAGGCGTTGGCAAGTGGTATTCTGAGCCTGACCAGGCGGGCTTATGCAACTATGCCGATTGGGGTGCAAGACGAGCTGGCACGGGACAGTTTTATTAGAGCGCTCTCTTCCACCGAACTGGGTAAGCATGTTCAGATGGCGGACCCACCATCTCTGCAGGCTGCAGTGGAGATAGCCAGGAAGAGGGAGCTGATCTGGGGTGAGGGAGTGAGAGTGGAAGTCACCAGTCAACCAGAGGTGAGAGCAGCGGTGGCTGGGGTGCCAGGGGTCACAAAGCCAGAGTGGGTTGACGAGTTGGGCGGGCTGGTCAAGACTGCTTCGCTTGTCATGGAGAGGGGCTCCAGGCAACGTCGCAGTGTCAGCTCAACTCCTATTGTCTGCTGGGGTTGTGGCCAACCTGGCCACATTCAGCGGGAGTGTGGCAGATTCCCCCGTCACCAGGGAAACGACAACGGGTTCTCGCGCAGGGGGCAGCGCGGGCCCACCCCCCCGCCCCCGAACCCACTGTAAGCAAAGGAGGTACCCAGCAGCGCAGACAAGAGGGTGGGGTCCTGCTCCCCCAGGGTGTAGCTGCCGCCGTGTTTCCTAGTCCGGTAGTTGTGGTGGGACGTACCACCGTTGGGGACTTCTGCAATGTCGTCGTCAAGGTAGAGGGGGTGGAATGTTTGGCCCTGGTCGACACGGGCTCTACAGTAACCCTGGTGAGACCAGACATACTACCTGTTGGGGTGCGGGTGGAGCCGACCCATGTCCAGCTACGGACTGTCACGGGGGAGCTAGCCCCCATGTTAGGGAAGTGTCAGCTATCTGTGACTGTGGGGGGGAGAACTGTGGGGTGTCCGGTGTGGGTAGCAGCGGTGCAGGACCCCTGTATACTGGGAATGGACTTTTTGAAAAACTGTGGGGCTCAGTTGGACTTAGCGTCAGGTACTTTGAGGCTGTCGGGGGGGCCCACAGTGGGAATGTCGCCTTCGGGAGGGCCAGCAGGGGGCAGGGCTGTTCCTCCGTCTTCCTCCAAGCTTGCAGAAACTCCACCGGTCATCTCGGCTGCTCCCTTGGTCGTTGTGCCATCCCAGCAGCTGTCTCCGGCGGCGACGGCCTTCACTCCCCATCATGGTGCAAGCACAGGCAGCCCAGTAGCCCAAAACACACTGGCCCCTTCAACCCATCAGCCCGACGGGGGGAAGGAGGAAGCTATCGACGCCGTCGAGGCTGTGTGGCTGAAGAACTGTCAGGGTCTGGATGAGGGACAACAGAGACAGTTAAAGCAGCTGCTGTTGGACTTTAAAGATAGCTTCGCTTGGGGGGAAGATGAGGTAGGACAAACGCACCTAGTTCAGCACGAAATAGACACTGGGGACGCCCGACCCATTAAAATTCGGCCCCGTCGTATTCCCCTTGCCAGGAGGGAAGCAGCAGACACAGCTATTGTTGACATGTTGCGGGCTGATTTCATTGAGCCATCAGATAGCCCATGGTCCGCGCCGGTCGTCATGGTGCCTAAGAAAGGGGGTAAACTTAGGTTTTGTGTTGACTACAGGGGCCTAAATTCTGTCACCACTAAAGACTCTTATCCCCTACCGAGGATTGATGAGTCGCTAGACCACGTGAGAGGGTCCTCGTGGTTCTCCTCCCTTGATCTGCGCAGTGGCTACTGGCAGGTGCCCCTCTCGCCAGGGGCACGTGAAAAAACGGCCTTCTCCACAGATAGGGGCCATTGGCAGTTCAAGGTGCTGTGCTTCGGGCTCTGTAATGCTCCTGCCACCTTTGAGAGGCTCATGGACAGAGTGCTGGCGGGGGTTCCGAGAGACGAGTGTGTTGTGTACCTAGACGACATATTGGTGCACGGCACATCGTTTGAGGGGGCACTGGGGGCAATTAGGCGAGTGTTGGAGAGAATCTCGGGGGCGGGGCTAAAATTACATCCGGGAAAGTGCCATTTCATGCAAAGGGAGGTGGCGTTCCTGGGGCATCAGCTGGGTGGTGAGGGCATCAGCACGATGCCAGACAAAGTAGAGGCTGTGAGGGGGTGGCCAGTTCCAGGGGGAAAAAAAGAGGTTAAGAGCTTCCTGGGACTGGCATCCTACTATCGTAGGTTTGTGAAGGGGTTTGCGGGGGTAGCGGCTCCTTTGAACCAGCTACTCAAGGAGGACACTGTTTTTCAGTGGACCGAAGAGCACCAGCGGGCGTTTGAGGCCCTCAAACGGGCCCTGATGGAGGCCCCTGTCCTGGCCTCACCAGACCCGAACCGTCCGTTCATCCTGGACACCGACGCAAGCAATGAGGGGTTGGGGGCTGTGCTGGCTCAGCGGGGTCCTGATGGGGAACACGTAGTAGCTTATTACAGCAGGACTTTTGATAAGGCTGAAAAACGCTACTGCGTGACAAGGAGAGAGCTTTTGGCTGTCGTGGCAGCAGTACGCCATTTCAAGTACTACCTGGGGGGCCTGCCGTTTGTGGTCCGGACGGATCACTCCGCCCTGCAGTGGCTTCTCTCCTTCAAGGAGCCAGAGGGTCAGATTGCCCGCTGGCTGGAGGAGCTACAACCCTACGACTTCCAGGTGGAGCACAGAGCCGGCCTTCGCCACAGCAATGCAGACGCCTTGTCCCGCCGCCCGTGTGCTGAGGATGGCTGTGGGTACTGCGCCAAACGGGTGGAGCGAGAGAGAGAACTGTGCAGGGAGGAGGGAGTCACCGCCACGGTGAGTCAGCTGAGTGTGACAGAGTGCCGGGAGCTTGAGGCTGTGGACGTTGGGGAGTGGAGGCGTCGCCAGGAGGAGGACGCAGAGCTGCGTCCTGTGCTGCGGTGGGTGGAAGAGAGAAGACGACCGCCGTGGGGGGAAGTAGCCCCTCTATCACCAGTCACCAAAGGACTGTGGGCTAAATTCACAGTCCTTAGAGTGGCTGAGGGAGTGCTCCAGAGGGGGTGGAAAAAGCCAGCGACTGGAGAAATTACGTGGCAGGTAGTGGTGCCCAAAAGGCTGCAGGGGAGCGTGTTACAGCAGCTTCATGGGGGAGTAGGCGCAGGGCATTTTGGGGTCTCCAAAACGTTAAAGCGCATGCGTAAAGGCTTCTATTGGGCAAGGCACAGGAGGGATGTTGAGGACTTTTGTAGGCAGTGCGACGAGTGTGCTGCTAAAAAAGGACCTCCAGGTCAGTCACACGCCCTCCTACAACAATTCCCAGTAGGGGAGCCCATGGAGAGACTGGGGGTAGACATAGTAGGGCCGTTTCCAACCACAGACAGCGGTAACAGGTGGATTCTAACCGCCATGGACTACTTCACCAAGTGGCCGGAGGCTTACGCTCTCCCAGACCAGGAGGCGGGGACAATAGCTGATGCGTTGGTGGGGGGAATAATCAGTCGGTTTGGGGTGCCACAGTCTATTCACAGCGACCAGGGAAGAAACTTCGAGTCACGGGTGTTCTCAGAGTTGTGTAGACGGTTAGGCGCGGAGAAGACGCGCACTACTCCGCTTCACCCGCAGAGCGATGGGCTGGTGGAAAGATTTAACAGAACATTAGCACAGCAGCTGGCCATCGTTACCTCAAAACACCAGAGAGATTGGGACACCCACTTACCGTTTATTCTTATGGCGTGTAGGTCGGCTGTTCAAGAATCGACTGCGTGCTCCCCAGCACTACTAATGTTAGGTCGTGAGTTGCGCACCCCAGCCGAACTGACGTTTGGCCACCCTCCTGATAATGACGACGGGGTTTTGCCTGGCCCGAACTATGTGTGTCGTCTGCAGAACCGGTTAGAAGCGGCTCACACCTTCGCAAGAGAGCAACTCGAAAACGCAGGGGTGCGCCAAAAGCGCCACTACGACTCGCGCGCTAGGGGGAGGCACTTTGGAGCGGGAGAATGTGTGTGGCTTCACAACCCCACGCGCAAGAAGGGGCGGTGCCCAAAGCTGGACAGTGCATGGGTGGGGCCGTGTCTGGTGATAGAGAGAGTGGGGGAGGTGACGTACCGGGTGGAGGTTCCCCCACGGAGCAGGAAGGTGGTGGTCCACCGGGATCGATTGGCACCCTACAGAGGGAGGAAAACGGTAGGGAATGGGAGTGAGGGCTCTGATGTGAGCCCACGGGAACAGTCTAACGAGGAGACTCTAGCACAACCTGAGCCTGGGGAGGGGGCTGCTTCTTCGGAGGGCGCTGGAAATGACATTGGGGCAGAGGAGCGTTCTGGGGGGCCACCGCTGAGAGTCACGGGGAGGCCCAAGAGACTGATGCGACCTCCGGGTCGTTTTAAGGATTTTGTTGAGTAACCCTAGGGGCTAGGGTTTAGAAAGGGGGGGGCTATGTAACGACCCGGTATTGTGTTCTGTGTTTGTGGGTGTGTTATGGTTCTCATGGCTACTAGCAGGGGTTGAATATGTCAGGACAGATGGAAAGGTTGGGGGGGTATGATGGGTAATACCGCGGGATTTGGAAATGCATAAATAGGGATTACTGTCTCATTGTTCTCTCTCTTCTGTTCGTGCCTTGATCTGTTCCTATGAGAGTGACTCTTGACCCGACAGGGTAACATTGTGTACGTTCGGCATTTAGCGGCGTGGGTTGTGGCCGGAACAATAGCCCAGTTTATGAATAAACCTGTGTTCTGACCTGCACACCTAGAGTCCGTCTCTTTTCCCTTTATGACCCAGCCGGGTCATTACAGTACATTTTCCTTATTAACGTAGCTGGGGGGGGCATGTCGACGTGAGGAGGATAATTATCTAAGATACTGTTTGAAGAGGTAGGGACATATGGACAGATAGGGTATTTACATTCTGTCTACTAATGTTGATTGTTGGGTCAAGTTACAACAAGACATGTAAATACTGTTCACCCATCCCATGTGAATCATCTTCAGAAAAACTTGATCATGGTATAATGATGAGATGTATTATACTATGTTTAGTTTGAGTGTGATATCCTTGGCACGTTGATAAAGTACCTTCTATGTTACTGGCAAGACAAGTACAGTAGTAGGCTGCGAACTAAACTCCTAAATAGTAAGGTTACTATGTTGTCCTGCTCCTGCAAACAGCAACACTGGAGTGGATTATCTCTCAATAAAGCAAGCGCGAATAGAGCTCAATAGTAATGGAGTCTTTTGTAGGCACTAACTCTGCCATGGTTTGTTGGGCAAAGCCTATGGGAAATTGAATGGCGTTTTTGTAGGGGTTTTTGATAAACGCCAGAAATAAGGTCTGTGGCAGACACAGGCTTAGGAGAGTTTATACGTTTTGTTCTGTGAGATACAGTTAGAGGACCATTTTCTTTTCGTGAGCCTGGTTTTATTTATATTGCAGCACATCGGATGACTCTCATTCATATTCCATTCACCCAGTTCAATGTAACAGCGATAGGTTTAGGCTACTACATGATACTCGAATTTTCCCTATATCCACCATGAGGTTGCTGCAACCTAGCCTATGAATGAAAGTTTACAATGTAGGCGCACACAGGCCGAGAGACAACTGTAAGGCACTCTTGCCTGCATCTAGCTGATATAGGGTGTAATCATTAGTCCAACAGTTGCAAACAGGCATGTTTATCCCCGTTTTGTTCCATTTGCTTCCGTTTAAGAAACGTTTTTCAACAGAATCTGCTAAATGAATACACCCGATCGCGGGTAAACAGAGTTCACTCTCATAACAGCAACGTTGTATTCAATTCAATTCAATTCGCTTTATTGGCATGACGTAACAATGTACATATTGCCAAAGCTTACTTTGGAGATTTGCAATATTAATATTATAAACATTATAAAAATCTATGTTGTCAACGGGACAACAGTAAGAACAATAATCAAGGGTCAAAATAACCAAACGCTGAACAATAATAATAGAGGACATATGCAGGCTGGTTTGTCTGTCCCTCATCTTATGCTGCTTGTGGACTTCAATGCACAACAAATCAGCTGCAAGTGACCAGGCGAGAACCTTTCCAAGCCAAACCTCTACAAACAGCTTACATGTTGTCACCATATTAGCTCAAGTAACCTCATAGTCAGCATAGCTAATATAACTAACGCGTTGGTAAACCCCTACAATCATGCAGTAATGTTAGTGTACTGTCAATAAGCAGGTACACCGGCTGGCCCCGGTGGCAATAAATTAGTAATACCAAAAGCTTACCTTGACTTGGAAGAGTTCCAGTGTTGTGTTGGTAAGTCATAGCCAGCTAGCTAACATACCATCCCTGTGTTTGAGTAGGGTGTTTCAGCAGGCTAAACTAGCTAGCTGCATTTGCTAGCTAAGTAAGTGAAACTGAAAGTGAAGAAAAAAATACGAAATCTATTTCTCTCTTGCTTGTCCTTCATTTTGGAAGAAATTAATTTGCTCAAAACTGTTGAACAATTGTCTTTCTCTCTCTTTGAGTCAACTACTCACCACATTTTATACACCGCCGTGTTAGCTAGCTGTAGTTTATGCTTTCTGTACTAGATTAATTATCTGATCCCTTGATTGGGTGGGCAACATGTCAGTTCGTGCTGCAAGAGCTCTGACAGGCTGGAGGACGTCCTCTGGAAGTTGTCATAATTACTATGTAAGTCTATGGAAGGGGGTGAGAATCATGAGCCTTCTAGGTTTTGTATTGAAGTCAATGTACCCAGAGGAGGATGGAAGCTAGCTGTCCTCTGGCTACACCATGGTGCTACCCTACAGAGTGCTGTTGACGCTACTGTAGACCGTCTTTGCAAAATAGTGTGTTTCAATCAGTTATTTGGAGACGTGAATATATTTAGTATAGTTGTATCAAAAAAGGATAACTTTAAAATGTTTGACAATTTCAATTTTTATGAAATTCACTGAGGAGGATGGTCCTCCCCTTCCTCCTCTGAGGAGCCTTCACTGATGAGATCATCTTCATCAGCAAACAACACTAGAATTTATGTAATAATAAAAAGACACAGAAAGCACAAAGACTTCATAATTCATAAAGGTCATGTTAACTGACTGATATTATCTCATAGAAGAAAACATATAAATTCTCCTAAATCTGTGTTAACCTCAGACTTTATTTTCAGCATTTATCCCAAAACCCTTTTCCTTTCCTATTCATTTTTGACATAGGAATGGCTGAACGAACCAGATGTAACTTATTTCCGGGTTTTAGGAATGTTATATATATTTATATATATATATATATATATATATATATATAATGTTATATATATGGGGATACAACCATCCCAGCTCTGCAGATTTTGCTGCGAAGAGAAAGAATCATTAGATAATTTGTTTTGGTACTGTCCATATGTAGCTTGTTTTTGGTCACAAGTTCGGGAATGGCGGAAGAATTGCGACATTTATTTGGAGCTAACTCTGCAAATAGCACTGCTGGGTGTTTTGAAAAGTCATAGTCAATCGATCAATAATATAAGACAACTCTTAAAAAAATGTATATTTAATTTACAATCTGTAGAAACTATGAGAATAGAAAGGTTCAGCACTTTTGTGAAACATCACAGGACAGTTGAAAAATATATGGCAAATAGAAATATAAACTGGATATTGTTCAGAGATAGATAGAAGGGGTTGAGTGGAGCTGAAGGATGGGACTAAAAACAAACAGAAGATATCTATTTAAAATATATTGTGTCCGTAAAATGTATATAGTATGTATAAACTGGAAGTAGAAGCCTAAGAGTTGCTCACAGTTTACTCCAATTAGGGGAGGGATGGTAGGGTTAGGGGAAATAATAAAGGAAATATATATAAATAAATAAATATATATGCTGTATATTTACAAAAAATATATATGGGGGATTGGAAATTATGCAGACCATTAAATTGATTGAAGCCACAATCTATCTGCAATATTAAAGCTGAACTACCCCCCCAACAAACAAAAAAATATATAAATAAAATTAAAATAAAGAACATAATGCACGGATTAAACCTGAAATACAGTGCACAAAAATCGTATCATATAAATACATTTGAGCAAACGAACAACCGATTTATGTATACAACCACGTTTGTTTTATGACTGACCTTAATCGTTTTACACTTAAACGTACAGTGGCCACTGGATAATGTAATTTTCACTGCAATAGTCCACTGGAGTGTTTGGACTACAAATCAACCCAAATCAAATGTTATTTGTCACATGCCCCGAATACAACAGGTGTAGATCTTACAGTGAAATGCTTACTTACAAGCCCTACATTACCCAGGGGTCAAAATAATAATATAATTTTGAGATTACTGTACAAGTAATTATACGTAAATCAACTAACTGCATGATGGGAAAAAAATTAAAAGAATCCCTGATAATAAAATCGTAACAAATGATCTCCGATAATTTAATACTGAACGTAACAGTCAAGGCTAGACAGTACTTCCACCGCCGCACCGGTGGGTGGCGGCAGCGTACCCGAATACACGTAAATAATCGTATTGAAACCCGCGAGGGAAATATTCCCTTGCTGCTAGCACGTAGCTAGCTAGCTATTTGTTTTGATTTCTCGGGCTTGTGTATTTTCAAATAATAACTCAGTCATTACTGTCCCGTTTGTACAAATAACTAGCAACTTAACCGAAGGAAAGCAGCTGCATCCGCACCATGAATCATTGATTTGTGAGCAACTAATTTATCTAAAGGCTAATGTTAGCTACAGTAGATAGCTAATCATTCCAGCTAGCTAGTCAGTTGTTATTTGTCACATCAAATGTGCTTGCAACTGCGTTAGCTAGCAAAGTAGAATATTTGCAATTTACCAGGCTATCAAATCGTGTGAAAAATCTCGAGTAGGTTGCTCGTGTGTCGAGAAGCTATCGCGTTTGATAACACGACTTTTCCGCATATAGCTAGATCAAGGCCAACGACCTTGCTGTGATGTAAACTTGCAAAACGCCTTTGCTTGTTTTGATTTACATATAGTCGTTTTAATGGGGAAAAGGAAAGACATGATCCACCCAAGGTTTCTTTTAGGTAAGTTTTTTTTTTTTTTTTTTACTGTTGATGTTATGCTCCCATGACGCAAGCATGGCTGCTTTTCTTTTAGTCCCCACCCCCTCTCCCTGTTACTGATCTAACCTGTAATCATCTGGATACAAATGCCTGGTTGGTTGTTTGTGAATTGAAGATTTGACACCATCATATTCACTTGCCATAAGAAGCCATTAGGAACTGTCCAGAAGCCACTAGTCATTATTTTGAGTCATACATGGCATTATAATAATATTATATGCCATTTAGCAGACACTGTTTAGTCGACTGGTCAATAGGCTGTTGGTCGCCCGATATTTCCTTAGTCAAGCAGTCGCAAAAAAATCCATGGTGCACAAAACACCTGTCTGATTAGCGCCTGTCTCAGTGGACTAATCCATTGCGGAGGTCATGGGGATGGCACAGTCCATCACTCTAAGAGAAAATGTATGCTTGATCCGAAAATGTGGTCGGAGGCGCCATATTGATGGTGTGACGCAATTGCGGGGAGGTATCAACACAAACTCACTTCCTTCACAACAGCTCTGCATCATATTGTGATCTAAAAGCACCTGTTTGGTACCCGTGGTGTGTTACGTGTTTGGAGTTGGTTATAACCAATTTATTGATGTGATTATGATAGGTCCTATTAGATAGGTCAGACCCTATTAGTCAAGTGCATGCAATGCATACATGTTTCACATAAAGAGAGAAGGGGTTGAGGGAATAGGGAATGATGTTCCTAAACAAATTAGGTATTTTTTGCCATTGGGCTACCCCTTGAGTCATTTGTGTGTCTTAGTTATTTCATCATACACTGCGCTTAAAGCATCAGACAAGCTCAGTGCATATAGTTGATTTATTCATACACATGGTGTGTGTCTATATATGAAAAAAATACATGTTTTAAAATTATGACCAGTTTGGTCTAAAGAACAGAGCACTCTTTTCTTTTCTTTTTTAGTCGTGGACAACCATGCATACATTTTTCTGATGGGTGTCCCCAGCAGAAATCAAACCCACGATCCTTGGTGTTGCAAGCGCCATGCTCCACCAACCTAGCCCATAACACCAGTGGAGGCTGCTGAGGGGAGGGCGGCTCATAATAATGGCTGGAACGGAGTGAAACCATTCCACCTTTTCTGCTCGAGCCATTACCTCGAGCCCGTCCTCCCCAATTAAGATGCCACCAACCTGTCAACAACAATTCTAAATAGGCTTGATTGTCTTTCTATCTATTTTGTCTACATCTTTATTGGTTATCTGTGACTACAGGTGATGGAGACCACCTGGGGTTACACAGCCTACATAGGAGGAAACACAAGAAGCATAAGAAGCACAAGAAGAAGCATCACCGTGACGACGGGCACAGCTCCTACTCCGAGGCCCTGGAGTCATCTTCTGGCATCCTGGTCAAGCCCCCCACACAGCTCCGACTCAAGCCCCCCACGCAGCTCCGACTCAAGCCCCCCACGCAGCTTCGACTCAAGCCCCCCACGCAGCTCCGACTCAAGATCAAACTGGGAGGCCAAACGCTGGGGACCAAAAGGTGAGACCTCGCTGGCTTCTACTTTAAGAGTGACACAGAGACCACTGAGCTTAACAAGGGTGAGTTTCTCAGAAAACATAAAGATCATGGTTTGCCCATTGCCTACCAATGGTTTTAACATGGTCTTAGTGCTAAAGATAATCTTTATATTTTGGAGAAACTCACCCTGGGCCTAATCAGTTCTTATTGACTTCTGATACAAAATATAGGTCCAGCGTTCACGTGACCTGAAATTCTAACCCCATTCTCATTATCTCTCCTTTTTTTTTAATGAACCAGTGTGCCAACATTCAGTGTGGTCCCCGGTGTAGCCCGCTCCCCGTCTCCTCTGATGATCGTGGACGATGATGACGACTCAGATGATGATGACGATGAGGAGCCCTCTGAGGGCGTCCCACTCGAGCAGTACCGGGCCTGGCTTGGTGAGTGCCAAGGTCTGTCTCTTACTCTCATCATGTCCAATCAATATAAATGTAATTTCCTGTTTAAACTGATTGATTTACTATACACAGTGCCGTTAGAAAGTATTCATACCCCTTGACTTATTCCACATTTTGTTGTGTTACAGCCTGAATTCAAAATGTATTAAATTTAAAAAAATCTCACCCATCTACCCAATAATGACGAAGTGAAAACATGTTTTTAGAAATGTTTGCAAATTTATTGAAAATTAAATACAGAAATATCGTATTTACATAAGTATTCACACCCCTGAGTCAATACATATTAGAAACACATTTGGCAGTGATTACAGCTGTGAGTCTTTCTGGGTAAGTGTCTAAGAGCTTTCTACACCTGGATTGTGCAACATTTGCCAATTTATTATTTTCTGAATTCTTCAAGCTCAAATTGGTTGTTGATCATTGCTAGACAACCATTTTCAGGTCTTGCCATAGATTTTCCAGCAGATTTAAGTCAAAACTGTAACTCGACCACTCAGGAACATTCACTGTCTACTTGGTAAGCACTCCAGTGTAGATTGTCCTGCTGAAAGGTGAATTCATCTCCCAGTGTCTGATGGAAAGCAAACTGAACCAGGTTTTCCTCTAGGATTTTGCCTGTGCTTAGCTCCATTCCATTTCTTTTTTTATCCTGTAAAACTCCCCCTTACTTAGAGATTACTAGCATATCCATAACATAAGTCGCTCTGGATAAGAGCGTCTGCTAAATGACTTAAATGTAAATGTAAATATGGAGAGTGGTACTCAGTAATTTGTTGTATTGGATTTGCCCAAAAACATAATATTGCATTCAGGACAAAAAGTTACTTGCTTTGCCACATTTTTTTCAGTATTACTTTTTTGCAAACAAGATGCATGTTTTGGAATATTCTTTATTCTGTACAGGCTTCCTTCTTTTCATTCTGTCAATTAGGTTAGTATTGTGGAGTAATTACAACGTTGTTGATCCAGCCTCAGTTTTATCCTATCACAGCCATTAAACTCTGTAACTGTTTTAAATTAACCATTGGCCTCAAGGTGAAATCCCTGAGTGGTTTCCTTCCTTTCTGGCAACTCAGTTAGGAAGGACACCTGTATATTTGTATTGACTGGGTGTATTGATACACCATCCAAAGTATAATTAATAACTTCGCTATGCTCAAAGGGATATTCAATGTCTGCTTAGATTATTTATTTTTTTACCCATCTACCAATGGGTGCCCTTCTAAGCGAGGCATTGTAAAACCTCCCTGGTCTTTGTCGTTGAATCTGTTTGAAATTCTCTGCTGGACTGAGGGACCTTACAGATAATTATATGTGTGGGGTACAGAGATGAGGTAGTCATTCAAAAATCATGTTAAACACTGTTATTGCACACAGAGTGATGAGTCCATGCAACTTATTGTGATACTTTTTAAGCACATTTTTACTTCTGAACTTATTTAGGCTTGCTTTAACAAAGGAGTTGAATACTTATTGACTGAAGACATTTCAGCTTTATTTGTGTAAACATTTGGATCGCAGTCATGTCATTCTAATATCTTGACCATGCACTTTTCTTTCTGTTTCTTGTCTCTAGATGAGGACAGTAACCTGGACCCGTCTCCTCTGCCAGACATGGACTCTGACTCCCTGGGAGGACTGGGGGGGCCGGTGGACGAGGAGGAGAAGTGGCTGGACGCCCTGGAGAAAGGAGAGCTCGACGACAACGGAGAGCTGAAGAAGGAGGTCGATGAGTCACTCCTCACAGCCAGACAGGTAACAGGGTCCGTCCGGACAGGCCTAGGCTAGTCTAACATGTAGAGTTCTGAGTTTTTCCTCCACCATGTGATTTAAGGTTACGATATGACCTGCGAAATTGCTAGTGGTTAAAAAGTTGGAAGGTTACAGAAATTATCTAACCCTATAGATTTAGGTCTACATCCTACTGTACCTGACTGTGCATTTGTGTGTGTGTGCTTCTGCCTTACAGAAAGCCCTCCTGCACAAGCAACAGAACCAGCCTCTCCTGGAGCTGCCCATGGGCTACAAGGAGAAGGAGATGACCGCTGAGATGATGCAGAAGAGGGAGGAGCGCGCCCGCAAGAGGCGCCTGCAGGCTGCCAAGAAGGCAGAGGAGAACAAGAACCAGACCATTGAGAGGCTCACCAAAACCTCGAAGGCCAAGATCAAGAGCATGAGGGAACGCAAGTCCAAGCAGGCCCAGTGTCCCATGGTCCGCTACTGCGACTCGGCCCAGGGAATGGGGATTTCCTTTCCCAAGGGGGTGCTAGCCCCCACTCCTGCTCCCATGTGCCCCCCTCCACCGGCACCGGTAGGGTGCGGAGTAAACGGGTGCAGTAATCTGAAGAGGTACTCGTGCTCCAAGACAGGGATCCCTCTCTGTAGTCTGGAGTGCTACAAGAAGAATCTGGTCCTTGTTGTGGAGAGCGCCATTTGAACTTGACCTCTTTGGAAGGTTTCGGCTTGCTGGCCGTACAGACTCTAGGGATAAATCAAAGGACAAGGTGGATATTTTTTATTTAGCAGATTATAAAAATGCATTTTTTTGTTGTTGACATGTCCAGTAATTGGTCATTTCCTCTGCATTTCTGGTGGCAAACTAATGACATAATTATGTGTACTTACAAAAGAGATGAATGTTGTTCAAATCAATGCATCAGTCAAATGTAGCCCTGATAACACGCATCATTATAATGGAGGCTACAGCCCCATTAGCCAGTTTGTATTTCATTTCTAGATCCTGTTTGTGGTAGTCCACGTGATGTAGATTGTATAAGAATTTAACAAGGTAACCTTGTTCTGTGAAATGAATCAGCTGAAGTAAACCAGCTTTTTCCTAAAATTACAAAGTGCTCTTTTGCCTGTTGATCATGAAGGACTTTCATTTGTGTAAATATATCGTTAATGGTTTTGTATTCATTTAGGAAGCTGTAAAGCACTGTATAGTGTCATGTTAACATGTTACACACTGTTTGATAAATGGAGAAAATTACACCAGGAAACCAAAACAGGTTTTTATTTTAATTAACAGACTCAAAGGTGCATTTGTATCACAAATGATTTGACTTCTATACAAAATACTGTACATCTTAAATACAATACCCTCCCCACAATCAACAACATATAGGAATTTAACTCCACTTAAGGCTGTTGCCATGCCAACGTGGAGAGGCTAGCAGGCAAGAACAGTCACATTATTTGGTCAGGCATACTTTAAGTGAACAGCAATGTCAGAATCACTAAACTAGAATGAGATTCTATTTCTACGGTCAGAGCAGAAGCAAAATGCTTTCGCTGCAGTCACATCAGCCTGTTTTCTGAGGTATTATTGAGTTTAGTGGCTTGTCCTACCTTCCACACTCTCATGGCACACTATTCCCTACAAAGTGCACTACTTTTGACCAGATTCAAAAGCTGTGCACTCAATACGGAGTAGGGTGCCATTTCGGACAGAAAATTGTTGCATCCAGTAAACCCAGGGCTTCGTTCAGTAGGCAAGTGTAGTGGGACGTTACAGATAGAAATGCCATGAATAGAGCTGACGTGATTCCTTACAATTATATTCTACATATCAGAGGTGTGTTTTTTCTATTTAATATATTTCTATCTGAATGTTCCACAGCGTTGTGCCCTGCTGAATGCAGCCCTGCTGTTCCACTGGAGCTGGTCCAAGTCTAACAGAGAACAACCTTGGTCTTTCCTTTTATCTGCTGTCAGGTGATCAATGTCTGTTTGGAACAAGACAAGTCTTAGTTCCCGCAATATCTCAGACAGACAGTAAGCAGGCGTTGAGGTCGACTATGAAATGTTGAATACCAGGGTCGTGTTCATTAGGGTGTACTGTTGTAAAATATTTTGTGACGGGAAACAAACAAGCGGTTCTTATTGGAGTTCAGGTAGCCCCTCCCTGTTTCTATCAGTTTTCTCCCATTTGATGCCTAATGAAAAGAACCCAGGGTTGTGCACCGCTGTCTGTAGGTAGTAGTGTTATCAGAGTTCATTAAGAGACTGTTGGCAGACGGCTCGTCACAAGGCCAGGCCGAAAGATAGGCGGAAGGCCATCTCAACGGGAACCTCTGCCACGGAGTCATGAAAACACACATAGAATTCCTGAGGGACGGGTTCTAGAAGCATCCGGCTGGAACACAGAGAGAAAACAGAGCTTTAAAGTGAGAAAGAGGAGGAAAATGGCAGAGTGGGTTTCTGGGGCATCCTAATAATATCTACATTCTCCTGAAGTGTGCACCTGTTCACTTCCCTTCATGGATTTTAAAGGAATTGACTGGTATATGGAAACACCCTCTAGCCCATGCCTCCACCAATCCAATGCTTTTCATTTTGTGGGGAATAGTGAACGAGTGCACACTTCAAGAGGAAGGAGATATTATTGAGCCGCACCCAAGGTAGAGGAGCATAGGTAGGCAGGACATTTAATTGTTAAGTGATTAAAAAAAATCTAACAGCTCTAGAGGTCAGGAGAGTAGGCAATACAGGACCATCTTGATAAATGAAGATCTCTCTGCCCAGTATGTGTCTAACTGCCACTGAAACCTAGAACCCAGCTGTTACATGGTGATCTGCTACTCCAAGCCTCTCACTCAAAGTTAACTCCAGTGTTTTACTTCCCTTCTTTACTCTACCACCCAGACAGTTTTACTTCCCTTCTTTACTCTACCACCCAGACAGTTTTACCTCCCTTCTTTACTCTACCACCCAGACAGTTTTACTTCCCTTCTTTACTCTACCACCCAGACAGTTTTACTTCCCTTCTTTACTCTACCACCCAGACAGTTTTACTTCCCTTCTTTACTCTACCACCCAGACAGTTTTACCTCCCTTCTTTACTCTACCACCCAGACAGTTTTACTTCCCTTCTTTACTCTACCACCCAGACAGTTTTACTTCCCTTCTTTACTCTACCACCCAGACAGTTTTACTTCCCTTCTTTACTCTACCACCCAGACAGTTTTACTTCCCTTCTTTACTCCACCACCCAGACAGTTTTACTTCCCTTCTTTACTCTACCACCCAGACAGTTTTACTTCCCTTCTTTACTCCACCACCCAGACAGTTTTACTTCCCTTCTTTACTCTACCACCCAGACAGTTTTACTTCCCTTCTTTACTCCACCACCCAGACAGTTTTACCTCCCTTCTTTACTCTACCACCCAGACAGTTTTACTTCCCTTCTTTACTCTACCACCCAGACAGTTTTACTTCCCTTCTTTACTCTACCACCCAGACAGTTTTACTTCCCTTTTTTACTCTACCACCCAGACAGTTTTACTTCCCTTCTTTACTCTACCACCCAGACAGTTTTACTTCCCTTCTTTACTCTACCACCCAGACAGTTTTACTTCCCTTCTTTACTCTACCACCCAGACAGTTTTACTTCCCTTTTTTACTCTACCACCCAGACAGTTTTACTTCCCTTCTTTACTCTACCACCCAGACAGTTTTACTTCCCTTCTTTACTCTACCACCCAGACAGTTTTACTTCCCTTCTTTACTCTACCACCCAGACAGTTTTACTTCCCTTCTTTACTCTACCACCCAGACAGTTTTACTTCCCTTCTTTACTCTACCACCCAGACAGTTTTACTTCCCTTCTTTACTCTACCACCCAGACAGTTTTACTTCCCTTCTTTACTCTACCACCCAGACAGTTTTACTTCCCTTCTTTACTCTACCACCCAGACAGTTTTACTTCCCTTCTTTACTCTACCACCCAGACAGTTTTACTTCCCTTCTTTACTCTACCACCCAGACAGTTTTACTTCCCTTCTTTACCACTCAGATAGACCTCTCTCCCTGAGGGCCACCTGTAGTCTCTCTCTCACACACACACACACACACACACACACACACACACACACACACACACACACACACACACACACACACACACACAGCCCTCCCAAACCCAGGAGCACGTCCAAAATCAACAGCACGTCCAAAATCAACAGCCCGAGACAGAACCAAAGTGCTATCAGTCATTTCTACAAGGACAGACCACCATCCCTACACTACAAACCCTACATTCATTCATAAAGACATCACTCATAATGCTGCCAACACACACAAATCCATAACACTGACCCTGTATAGCAACAGAGGCTAAATAAATATCATAATGGGAGACTCAATCATATACAGTGGCGTTGGGTGGGCTGTCACACTATGTAAGCACAGACACAGTTGGCTTTGTCTTAATTGGCACCCTATTCCTCAGTACACTGAGCTGCTCTGGTCAAATCTAGTCTACAGCATATGGAGAATAGTGTACGTGAGAAGATAAAGTGTTTCCTCATATAGTATATTGGCTAGATCTCTAAATTGTGCACTACATAGGGAATAGGGTGCCATTTAAGATCTGACTAGAAACACTTTGTTCTCTCACGTACACTATTCACCATTTACTGTACACTACATATGAGCGGAGCGCCCTAGTGTGCACTATATAGAATAGGAAGCCATTTGAGATGGCAGTATTGACTCCTCACACATTTTAAATAGTGCACTACATAGGGAACAGGGTACCATTTAGTATTTTTTACTGTCATATACCCTATCACCCAGTAGGTCATGGTGGGAGCAGGCTTCCTCTGGTCGGTCCAGTTCTCAGGTTTACACTGGAACAGAACCCCGTGTTCCTTCACTGGGCCCAGCCCATGGGTCCTCTGGGGTCTGTCATTACCCCGCCTACCCTGCTAACAGAGATAAACACACATTTATATAGAGAGAGAAGTCTATGATTTTATACATAAACACTACCTTTGTTATTACAACTCTAGTCTCGCATTGCCATACATCCCAAAAATCATCGTTATCATACCTCCAAGGAGAATTTTGTATTGCAAAAACAGTTTGAATTGTTTGCTGGCTCCCAACTGCAAGATAATATTTTTTTGGTAGAATATATTTATTGGCATTTCTTTTTTTTTTTACAATTTAACAATCATCAAAATATGACACAGACAATGCCCCGTTATTCCTCAACTGCAAGATTTTGATAGGATGTTAGATTTCAAGAACCCTCCCCCACACACCCATAGAAGGGTGTGTTCTGTGTGTCACTGTTTCCCGTCTGGGTAGTTGTTCCCTATGCTAGTTTCAAGTGCTATTTTTTAAGTTATCAAGTGTGGCCGACAGTCTGTGATTTATATATATTGAAATTGAGAGTGGATTACGCTGGTAAAGTCAAACGTCCTAGCACGTTCTAAACCGGGATCGAACCAGGGTCTGTAGTGACGCCTCTAGCACTGAGATGCAGTGGCTTAGACCGCAGCGTGCTACCACCAAATATATTGTAAAGATTGTCCATTATTTTGTTTTTGTAAGGACCAAAAAAACAGATGCAATGGGAGAACCTATTCAAGTAAGTAAATACATTT